>NC_047651.1:19380829-19385030 GCF_902201215.1 Prunus dulcis | reverse complement strand
TTTTTGTTAAATGAGAAAATTTGAGTGGGTTGGGCTATTGTTTTTGTTATAAAATTTTTTTTTGAGTTGGTTGGGTTTGAGTTGGCAGAAGAAATTTGATTGTGTTGGGTATTGGGTAATTTTTGATTTGGCAAAAAATGAAGTAGGCGGCTGCCTACCCTGCCCTTAGGGTGAGACTGCCCTTGGAACCACTTATTATAAATGGTAATTTATTAAGTTTCATATGTGGGACTTTTCTATCTTTAGCAATGGCTTCTTCATTGGAGAGGAAAAGCCATCCCAAAATAAATCATGTTGAGCCTGGGGATGAAATTACAAAGGAAGAGGAAGAAGAAAGCTTTTGTTATGCCCTGCAGCTGGTGGGTTCTTCTGTGCTGTCCATATCTCTGCAATCAGCAATTGAGTTTGGCGTTTTTGACATCATAGCCAAAGAGGGTCCAGGCGCCAAGCTCTCTTCGTCTGAGATCGCAGCCAAGATTGGCACCAAGAATTCTGAGGCACCCATGATGATGGATAGGATCCTTCCTCAGGCTCCTCACCAGCCACTCTGTTCTCCATTGCTCTCTTGTTGCTGCTAATGAGGATGAAAATGGTGGGTCTGATTTTCAAAGGGTCTATAGCCTTGGCCCTGTATCTAAGTACTTTGTGAATGATGTAGAGGGAGCTTCTATAGTGAGTGAAAAGTTATAAGGGGTGTTTTTGAGGGGTATGTAAGAGCCGTTGGATTTCATCCAACGGTGAGTTTTTAAAAGAGGGTGCATGTAGAATCGGGTTGAAATCTAACCCGTTAGAAACCCAACTTCAGTTGAAGATCTTCCCCTCTTTCCCTCTCTGTGAAAAACTCAAGAACACAATCCTCTCTTTTTGAATGTAAAGCAAACCCACAATTAGAAGGATCCAAATCTCCCAAACCTTATAGTCACTCGATTGTCATTAGCTCCTTGGGAGGCCTGCGATCTATGGTATCCTCGGTATTACGAAGAATGGCTCTTACCTAGCTGTTGCCCTGTTTTGATTCTATGGCTCAAGTGAAAACCCCTTCTCTTTTTCATTAAGCTGACAAGATTCCAGATGAAAGCAAAGTAGCATATCTCTTTTTGTAGCTAGAAGCCGCAGCAGCAGTTGTTCCTCGATTTTGGTAGAGATGGAGTCTCAAATACCAAAGAGTCTTCTCTAATGTCCACCACATTCTCTCAAGCTGACTGACTTCAGAGCTCCTGATTGATTTTGAGAGGTAAGTTCACTTGCTGGATTGATTTTATTGGGTTTGGTTTATTTTTTGTGAGGGTGGGAAATTCGTCATTTGTGGCATCAATAATGCGTCATTTTTGGAATCAATAATGTGTCATTTCCTTATGAATATTCAATATACTTAGTTGATTGTTTTTGGTGGGGGTGGAAAATTATGAAATGTAGGTAAAAGATCCTAAACTTAGGCTTAATGACATTAGGAGTAAGCATTTGGAGAGGATATTGGGTGAAGTTCTGTAATTGGTGGTTTGAATTACATTTGTGTTCTTAGTTGAACATGTTGGTTCTAATGTTATTTTTTCCAGATTATTTCACAAGAGATGACGTAACTATTATTAAATTTTGCTTGCGTTTTGTGTAATCAAAAGTTAGGCTATGCGTATTTTGTGTCAATTTGGGCAATGTTTTGTGTAAGTGGAATGCATTGATATGTTGTGATGCAGTAATGACTGATTAATGAATTAATATTTGCTATGCATTAATATAGAAGTGGATCAATAATATACGTAGATAAAATGTCTGGGGGCTCAGAGAGTGATGAATGTGCAACAGCTAATGGGAGGGTTTATATTCCTGAAGTAAGAAATGAGGAAACACCAGCAGTTGGGATGAAGTTTGACTTGCTTGACCTCGTTTACAATTTCTATAATAGATATGCATTCTTGGCTGGCTTTGGTATTCGACTTCATTCCAGCTTTTGGGGGAAAAATAAGAAAGAGATTTTGAGGAAAGAATTTGTATGTTGCAAACAAGGTGCATACAGGAGGGATGAAACTCGGGAGAGAAAAAGACAACGAGGAATAAGTAGATGCAATTGCAAAGCTAAGATTGTGGTTGTGAAGACAAATGGGAGCAAGAAGTATACCATCTCTCTTTTGGCAGAGGGACACAATCATAAGATGACACCCTCAGAAAGAATGCATTTATTGAGATCACACCGTCATATTTCAGATTCTACAAAAGTACTCACAAAACAGTTGGGATCAGTTAATATTCCCATTCATCAGAAGGTAAGTATTTTTGAGGTGCAATCCGGAGGAATGGATAAAATCGGTTTTATCAAAAAAGATATCTACAATCTTGAATGTAGTGTGAATGGGAAGTTGAGGAACCACGATGTTGAACTAGTGACCGAGTATTTTATGGCTGAACAGAAAAAAAAAATGAGGCTTTTTATTTCAAGATTGAGGGAGATGGCCATGACAGGTTTAGTCGATGTTTTTGGGCAGATGCAAATTCTAGACGGGCGTATGGGTTTTATGGAGATGTTGTTGTATTCGATACCACATTCAACACAAATCGATACGACTTGACATTTGCACCAATGTTGGGAGTTAATAACCATGGTCAGACAATTGTCTTAGCATGCGCATTTTTGAGCAAGGAAACGACTGAGTCGTTTGTTTGGATGTTTGAGGAGTTTAAGAAAGCCATGCCAGGTGGGGAACCTAAAACGATCATTACAGATCAAGATGCGGCAATGGACAGAGCGATTTCAATAGCCTTCCCGACTACATTTCATCGACTTTGCATATGGCACATCACATCAAAGTTCTCTGTTAAGTTACCATCTGACGCTTATAAGGAGTATTGGCGTGAATTTCAGAAAGCCATATGGGATACTGACAATAAGGATGAGTTTGATGCAAAATGGAATATTGTGGTTACAAAGGCTGGTTTTACTGACCATCCATGGCTAAGTTCAATGTTTGATTTAAGGGAATCTTGGGTTCCAGCCTACACACGACAATTTTTTGCCGCTGGAATGTCAAGCAGCCAAAGAGCGGAAGGTTCTCATGGATTTTTCAAGCAATACATATCAAGGAGAAATTCGTTGATGGATTTCATAATACGATTTGAGAGGGCACTTTCTCATCAACGTGAAAAAGAGTTAGTTGCTGATCACGAAGATGCATTTGAAGTGGCTCAATGTCTTCTACCGATGCCAATGAACAAACAAATGGCTACCTTGTACACAAGGACAATGTTTCAAAAGTTTGAGCAAGAACTAATACAAAGTACAACATGTTTCCTAGAGCTCAAAACAGAGGATGCTTCTAAAGTTGTCTTTAACGTGAGCGAAAGGAAAAATTGGGAAACAAGAGTGGCAGAAGTCGTATATGTCAAAGATTCCGACCACGCATCGTGTAGCTGCAAAAGATTTGAATTTGTTGGAATTATTTGCAAGCACATCCTAGCATTGTTCAGAAGGGACCAGATTGAATATATGCCCGATAAATATATTTTGAAGAGGTGGAAGAAAACTGCGAAATTTGGATTGGTGTCAGATGCAAATGGCAACGAAATTAAAGACTGTGCAGATCCTGGCCTTCTAATAAAGCGGAGTACAATGTCTCGACTTGCTTCAGATGTGGTTGAGGATGCATTAATGAGTGAAGAAGGATGTGAGCTACTGTTAGAGACTCTAAAAAGTTTGCAGGTGAAGTTGAAGTTGTTGAAGGATGGACCAAGTAATAACGAAGTTGGAGGGTCCAACTCTCAAACACAATATATGAAAGACCCTAAGAGAGTGAGGTGCAAAGGAAGGTCGAAAGGAGTAACGGGAGCAAAGGAAAAGGCAATGAAGCGAGGGATTAGACATTGTCGGGAGTGTGGACACATTGGTCATGATAGAAGACAATGCCCAAGAAATTTGAACACACCGTAAGATGCTAACACTATTTATAATAACATCTAAAATTTGAATAGGTAAATTTTTTATGTGCTTGTGTTTGATGTTTATGCAGGACATCACCGTCGAACAATGACGAATCAACTCCAATAGATCGTAGTGACCCATTATTCGACGAATTTGACAGGATGCACGGACCAACTGAATGATTTATGTTTCTATTAGACGAAATCTGGTTGTTATGAAGATTAATGATCAGGTGAAGTTTTATAGATTCAGTTTTTGATTATTATGTTTTTTTTGTTCATGTCCACCGAT
>NC_047651.1:19370779-19380331 GCF_902201215.1 Prunus dulcis | reverse complement strand
ATTGCAAAACATATTATGTGCTCCCTCTTAGCAATACCACGATCTCCCCAACCAACTGAACAACGGTAGCCACAATCACTGGGTCGTATTGGTCAGCTTCTTCTTAGCAGGTCTCACATGCTTATGGTCACTCATGTCCCTAGTGATATAGACGAAATAAATATTCAGCAATATTTGGAATTTTATTATATATAAATAAACCATAAACCATTCACTAAACAATGTATAGCACATGTTATGTTACTTATGACTCACGTGTCAGTTTTTTTTGAGAAAAAGTACGCCAGCTCTTTAATGTGAATGGACATGATAATGAGACTTTACTGATTCCCAACTTGCTGTGATATTGACTGCTTATTGAATAATATTTCGATATTTGCAAAATATAATGTTAGACAGAAGGAACACATGATGACTTGCAATACATAGTCCCAATAATTATATATGAAGCAAATGAAACTGATATTTGTGTTATTTTAAATTAGATAATGACATTAAGGGAATATACTTCTAATTTGTGCAATACCACGATCACCCTCAACCAACTGAACAGCGGTAGCCGCAATCACTTAGTCGTATCGGTCGGCTTCTTCCGAGCAGCTTTGACGTGCTTATGCTCATTCATGTCACCACCATCGTCTAGTATCTCTCTCACAGCATCAGGGGACACATAGTTCCAATCATAACTTGTATGAGTAGTTGCCGCAAATGCTCGAAATTTGTCAAATCCTTCGTTGAATGCCAACTCCAGTTCACTATGGTGCTCTTCGCATCGCATATGGTTCATCAAACAACCTTTAATTTCATCATTCATTACTGTATCCAACTCCTCAGCTTTCAGCTTCCTTTTATGACTCAACTTCAAGTACTTGTTCTTTTGGGAGAACGCTTTGTTCACTCTAATGTTAAGATCAGCCAAAATGGCCTCGTCTTCAACACATTTCTCGTGCCATGAATTGATCAGTCCGGAATTATAATCCAGCTTGCTACTGACTGCATGTATTGCCTCTAATGGATCATCGGAGTCCCCCTCACTCCCAAATGATGTTGAAAAAGGAAGGGGTCGGTGAGTACAATGTGGAAATAGAACTTGCGACTCCAATTTGTCATCTTCGATTGTGTTGTTGGCGCCTGAAGAGGTTGACATGCTTGAATAATCCTCTTTGTTTTGGGAGGATGAGGATTGCATATGCAATTTCGTTTGAGAAAAGGAACATAGGTTTATAGACCAACATACCAAAGCTTGTGTGTAGTCAACATATGCTCTTTTTTTCAATTTTTAAAAAAAGAGGTGTCAGGTTTTGCTTTTCAAGCATGTCAACCTCACACTCTCCTTACACCACTGATAGTGGTTGAAAGAAACTCAATGGAAGTGACATCTAGTTAGTGAACTCAACCAAACTAGTTAGGATTAAACTTAGATTGTATCAGACCAAAAATTAATTTATACATTGTCAACCAAATATTTTTTGGCGGGAACCCTTTTATTGGTATTACTATCACCCCTTTCATATAAATTCTCCTTCCACACAAAACTCACTCCTCCACCGAATCTGTCTCCATCTACTGAAACTCTCTCCTCCATACAAACTCATTCCCCCCAAAGAATGGATTTACTAACCAAGTTTGATGTGAGCATAATAAACACCCCTCCAAACAAAGACCGCCTTCAAAACGCAAGTGAGTCACCAGACAAGCAATGTCACATTCCTAGACAGAATGACCATTTTGTTGGAAGTTTTGAGTCTGAAAGAGTTGTTGCTTTTTGGAAGGAGAGGCATCTTCAACTTGGTGATGAAATCCAAAGGGCAAGGGCACGTTTGGAATTTGTTGAAGGCCAAATTGAAGATGACAAAAGGCAGGCCAATCTGGATAGGGCGAAGTTGCAGCGCATGAAGCGTAGACACAAACGACTTTGGAGTGTAGCTGTTCAAAAATACAAGAACTCATCTAATGCAGTGGAGTCAAAGAAGCGTGTGATGCAAGCTGGATTCGACTACTTCCGATCCTATGCAAAACTCGTCGTACCCGGGTTTGATTGGTCATCTATTACCGTTTCCGACGTTAACAAATATACTCAGCAAGGGAAGTAACCATTTTGGTTCTCGTGTTTGAGCAGAGGCAAATAAGTGGAATTGGAATTTTCGTTAAACTCTGCTTCAAACCTATTTTGATGCTTACTACTATGGAAGATTTCAACCTTAATATTTTGATGTCTTTAATTACGATAACACAAGATGCAAAGAGCCCATCTACTTCAGTCATATGTTGCTGCCATGTCCATTTTTTTTTTATCACGTATCAGATTTGGACATGGTTGCATCATATGCAATGTTGCCTTTATTTATTATATGTTAGGACAAGGTTTATGGAAAAGCTTTTGTGAGTGCGTTTGTGACAAGGTTATGGAATTATTATGTACCATTTATATATTGTTTTTTGTACTGGTTCATCTCCTACTATTTCTTTCTTTCTTTATATTATATGTTTGTGGAATCCCTCTCAAAGTTAACATATACTGTGAAAAAAAATGCAGACTGAATATATAATCACTCATATAGACTAGGACAAATATTCACTAATATTTTAAAATTGCTTCACTTGTGTGAGGTTTTTCAGAAAAAGTATGGCATTATTTTATGTGATTGGACATGATAGAAAATATATTACTGATTCCCAATGCGGCGTCATATGGACAACTTATTGAATACCTCTGACGTGTTAAAAACTCTAGGTGCAGTTGCATGTGGACAACTTATTGAATACCTCTGACGTGTTAAAAACTCTAGGTGCAGTTGCATGTGGACAACTTATTGAATACCTTCTGACGTGTTCAAAGCTCTAGGCGTAGTTGCAATGATGGCTTCAAAGCATGTGCAATTATTATATATGTACATTATTATAACAAAACGTATTATTTTATATAGGGAAACTAATTCTTGTATTATTACAAATTATATAACGAATATTAGGAAAATATACTCTTTAAAGTGAATTAGGGTTAAGAGGAAAGTGAGTTATGTAAAAATGATTTGGATTTTTTCATTGCGAAACGGATGATTTATAGGTTCCCCTAGTTTTATAACGTCACAAGGAGGCTGGAGTAATTTTCGGGGCATTTTTAGGATTTTCCTACTATTTATTACCTATTTTCAAAGATTTTTGCACTAAAAAAGCCAAAATAATTGCAAGAGGACACCTGGCGCGATCTTAGCCCGTCACCTTTCACAACTTGCACAAGTGTACGTTAATCAACATGGCCACATCCTCGCCTTTTACCATACATTATTATTTTATTACTTTTCCTTAAAAAATTCATAACTAAATTAGAAAAATGATCCGAAAATTGCTACGAACTCATTGACACTCCATTTCCCTTGCTGAATTCTCCGATTCATTGTTACGCATTTTAAAAAATTATTCCGAACATTAACGGGAGATGCTTGTTGAAGTAGATTATTGAAGTTTAAGTTAACAAACATATATACTTAGGGTTAAGAGGAAAGTGAGTTATGTAAAATAATTTAGAATTTTTCATTACGAAACGGATGATTTATAGGTTTCCCTAGTTTTATAACGTCACAAGGAGGCCGGAGTAATTTTCGGGGCATTTTTAGGATTTTCCTACTATTTATTACCTTTTTTCAAAGATTTTTGCACTAAAAAAACCAAAATAATTGCAAGAGGACACCTGGCGCGATCACAGCCCATCACCTTTCACTACTTGCACAAGTGTACGTCAGTCAACATGGCCACATCCTTGCCTTTTACCCTAAATTATTATTTTATTACTTTTTCTTAGAAAATTCATAACTAAATACACAAAAATTAGAAAAACGATCCGAAAATTGCTACGAACTCATTGACACTCCATCTCCCTTGCTGAATTCTCCGATTCATTGTTACACATTTTAAAAAATTATTCCGAACATTAACGGGAGATGCTTGTTGAAGTAGGTTATTGAAGTTTAAGTTAACAAACATAAATACTTAGGGTTAAGAGGAAAGTGAGTTATGTAAAACAATTTGGATTTTTTCATTGCGAGACGGATGATTTATAGGTTCTCCTAGTTTTATAACGTCACAAGGAGGCCGGAGTAATTTTCGGGGCATTTTTAGGATTTTCCTACTATTTATTACCTTTTTTCAAAGATTTTTGCACTAAAAAAGCCAAAATAATTGCAAGAGGACCCCTGGCGCGATCTCAGCCCGTCACCTTTCACCACTTGCACAAGTGTACGTCAGTCAACATGGCCACATCCTTGCATTTTACCCTAAATTATTATTTTATTACTTTTTCTTGGAAAATTCAGAACTAAATACACAAAAATTCCAATAATGTTTCGAAAATTGCTACGAACTTATTGAGATTTCATCTTCCTACTGAATTCCCTGTTTCATGGTTATGCTACATTAGTATTTTATTATTATTTATCCTAAATTATTTTTATTATTATTATATTACTTTTTAGGCTGTCCATTTGTTAATTATATTTACTCCAACTTTTTTATTAATTTTTATTTTCCGTGCGAATAGGCCATTTCTGGTGCTAATCGGTTTCTCTCTTCTTCAATTTGTTAATTTTTTTATTTTTTAGGTTGAAGGGATGTTTTGAAAAATAAAATGGAAATATACAAGTCATCCATTCTACAACATCAGGAAAAAATTATTCAACGTCATTCACTGTTCAAGTTTTGCTTAAGAAACGTGTAACCAAATCATTTGGGATATGCTAAGTGGGAAAATGTCATTCCCAAGCACTGGTGAAAAGACACCTATTTACTCCATGCATGACTTTTCGTTTACCAAATATGAAGATTGCAGTTGTGCAAAATATCTGTGTCAGTAAAATGTCATTCCTAGCCGTCTATGATGTCAGTAATAATTCCGCTATATAATATATATTATACATTTATATATAAAACGGTTTATGACAGCACAAACACCAGACAAAATAGATTAAAACCCAACATTTAAACAACATTTGTACAACGTAGCCAGCCAACCTAGAACTGAAGAGAAGCAAGTCCACAATGCATAAAAACCGTAAAAACATACTACAACTAATTATAAGGGTATGGATTCCCTGGCACAACATACACACGCATCACCTTGAACCAAAAAATACTCTCACGGTGCCATTTGCATCGATTGCAACAAGTCCAGAAGGCAGGATTTATCTTTTCTTCACTAGGCCAGCCTTGAATAACAAAATACCATTCATTGTTGTTACAAGCGCTACAGTGATTGAACTTAATCTTCCCATAGTCAAACATATCTAGGATATGTCTTGCAACTATTGGTCGGCTTAATCTTCGTGTCAAAGCATCCCTGGTTCCTTTCATATCAATGTTGTTACGTTGATTCAAAGAACACAAGAATTGTAATGCATCCTCTTTTGACTGACCAATTCCGGACATACCAAGTAGTCCAACTAGATATGCCGCTTCCATATGGCCTGCCGTGGCTGCAATGCGCATCCCATACAACGCTTCCACGTTACCCTGCCTGAAAAAAACTTCGAATGCTTCTCTAAATATCGACTCAGGGTTATCGCAAGCCCTGCATTGTTGCAAGAAATGCTGGACCGCAGGATTGGCATGGTACCAGCTAGGATGGTCTGGGTACTTTGCCATTGAAATGGTGTTCCACACTTGTGGACTGTTTGCCAAAGTATGGAACAATGGGCACACAGATGCCATACGGAAGAGATCTTCCGATGATTGGGTTGCCACGTATAACATCACTTTAAACCAAGCTAACTCCGGGATGAAGGCTTGGGGCATATCCAAATGGAGATGCTTCCTTCTCTTTCCTCCGAGTGTAGTGAAATGTTTCGAATTCATTGAAATGTTTTTGGAATGGAACGATTTGAGGAGTGGAAGAGGGGAGAAATGAGAATATATGGGGTTTTGGTTTTGTTTTAGCCTCTGTTTATAGTGTTTTGAAAAGGTGTTTCCAGTTGGGGTTTTTCCAAGTTGACCGTTTTTAAAGAAACTGAACCCAACACCCTAAAACTGAAGACAAAAGAAGGGAAAACGTCATAACATTGCATAGAGAGTCAGACAGTCAAAAAGTCAATTAATAACCTATTTGCATAGCCATTTTTGGGATTTTCCCGCTATCAAATTCATTGATACAAATGTGATGGATTACTGACTAGTGACAGAAGGTCCCATCATATACTTTTTCATTTTCCCACACCCAACTACCCCTAGTAATGTTATTAAAATGGAACCAATAATGATGGATTCTTATCCAACTAGTTGCCTTAATGAAATATAAATAAAATAATAAATTTCAAGCAGTGTCCCCTCAATTTTCAGATTAATATTTTGTAGTGAAGTAGGTTATATTGGTTTTTGGGGTAAAAGATGTCACAATTCTGACGGTACAGGTGTCCAGATCGTGACCAACCCACCCACACACAGAAAAGAAGGATATAATTCGATTTGGGCAGAGATGAGAGAGAGCTGAGTGAGAAGTTTAGGGTTATGAGGAAGGGGTATGACTGAGAACTATGAGTGAGAAGGTATGAGTCCGAAGAGGTTTCAGTGAGAAGATCTGAGTGAGAAGAGGTACAACTGAGAAGATTCAACATGTCTTCGTCTTCATCTCCCACTCAAACAAAGAGGTGTCAGTATTGTGGAGCTACAATGGTGCTTCGGGTTTCAAAATCAGACAAAAATCGAGGGAAGCCATTTTGAAAGTGTCTAACCTGACAGGACCCGATCCAATTTTCGCTTTGGAATTCGAGCCAAGTCCTGTGCGTGTCCGACACCTGCGAATGTCGGGCACAAATGACCTTTTTACCCTTCTCGTTTCAAAAGCTTTTTAAAATTTCCCTTAGACTTCTGCCGAAAATTCGGCAGAGTCTCCCTTGTATTTTGACCAAACCCAAATTTTTCCACCTGTCAAACAATCATATATATCCACACCAACTGCCAGAATAGGATAACCAAATATTTGCCAGCTTCAGTTTTCCACTAAAACTAGATATCAGAGCAATTTCTAAAGTTCACAGGGTTTCAAGGATTTTTTTTTTTCCACAAAACTCTACCTTACTTGGTGGCGTGGAAGCTAAGGATGGCCCGGTGGTGGATCCTGCGCACTTCTACGGCCTGGGGGAGAAAAACAGGTTGAAAATGTGAGTGGACAAAAATAAGGTTCTTGGAAACAATTTTATAATCATAACAACCCCCATTTAAAAATAAGTAAGGATATAAATCGCTAGTTTGTCTCTATTTCAAAACAAGGTATTCAAATAAGCATGTAAAGCGTATTGACGAATATACTCGTATAACTGAACAAATATATAAGGATATAAATGCGCGAATATCAAAGAGACTGGTATAAAATAACTGAAATTCATAATTGAATAAAAGAAAACTCAAAATCCTTTGAAAATACCACCTATTTGTACCCCTGTCATATCCGTCAATTCCCCTGGCAGGTNTCGGGCGTCACGCAGGCTACCCGAGCCGCAAACTGGCGAAATCAGGGGACTATGATCAGCCTNATCCGCCGGCAGGTCTCGATGACACCTAGTCAACTCNAGCAGCTCTGGCAGGATGCAGGGGACCGCAGTCAGCCTGATCCGCAATCCTGGNTGGTCTCGGGGACACAGAGTCAGCCGAGCCGCAAATCCTGGCAGGTCTCAGGACACCAAGTCTGCCGAGCCGCAAATTCTGGCACTCACGGTCCGAGCGTCCCCGTAACTCGTGAGGCAAAGTCAAGTGCACTGACGTAACTGAAATCGGACTGGATGTACGGAGACATCGGTCCAACTCTGGGTAATCACCAAATAAAGGGTGGGTACATGGTGGTTCTAAAATAAACTATTTTTAGAAAAGATCTAGTAACTCACTGCCTTTTTGTGAAACTGAAATTTAACTGCTATCTCCTCTGATAGAGTTCTCAAACTCTGCTTTTTATATTACTGGAACTTCAGAAACTAAACAACACGTAAATCAAGCATTTTTACAGCACAAATCACGCTTGAAATAAACAGTTCATAAATCTTATTCAAGATCAAATATTGAAATTTATTCAGATAAACTTATTTATAAAAACTTACTTATATAAAATCAATATAAAATCACTTATGAAATAGTATTTATAGAAATCATCTATATAACTCGTTTATGAAAGAAAGTCCACTCACTGATGGTCCGAGCTAATTGGACCCTTCGAAGNTCTTTCCTGCGGGTCGACTGGACCTCTGGTGCCTGATTATCCATGAATAATAAATCAATAAACTGCTGAATAAAAAGAATTTAAATCAAACACCCTGCCCCCAGCTCCTAGAAATACGTGCACTCGTTTCAAGTTACCCCTATGCCCACATTAGCCTTTCAGACTCTTAGATCAGTTTTGGAAGACTCGACGCTTGACTAAGCGATAAACCACCAGACTGGCCAATCCGGGACCCCGTGGGTCCACGGTCTCCAATGGCCAATCTGGGCTTCTCTGAAGGTTCCTAATAGAGAAGGAACCATGTTCCGCAAGTTTGGTCAAGATCGTGTTATTGCTTAAAATCCAAACCCTAGCCCCAGGGTTTGCGATTTCGGAGTATCCTGGACTCCGATTCGCAATCCGTCGAATCCTACACGATCCTGAAATCATGTAGACCGACATATCCAAAATTCAGCGTGATCCAAAGATTTGACGACACTGCACCCAAGGATCGCGCGATATGAAAAATTCGTTCGGGGCTCAAACGGACTCCGAATCGAGATCCGAGAAATCCTACACGCTCGTGACGACACGAGGGTCACAAAACTACACAGAATTACTTCACCACCCTCGCCCACGCGCTGCCTCAAACGCGGGCAGATTTGGGTGTCCTATGCGATTTCGGGTGGTCAAAAAATCTCGAAACCAAGACTCCAAACTCATATCCTAGGTAAAACAGTCCATTTGGAGTCACTTTTGTTTGGATATAACCCAAAAAGTGACCAGAAACAGTAGATCACAGTGGCCAAAGTTTCGGCCAAACTTCAAGTCTAAAATCAAACACTCTAGAGCTAAAATCGATCGAAACTCATACATCCATCAGCTAGAACACGAAAAATAGCTGAGAAACCATACCTTACTCGATCGATTTGGTGGAGAATTGAAGGAGAAAAGCGAGCTCAAAGTGCAAACTGGAAATCTGGCAACAATGGCTATTTCCGGCCAGTTTCCGGCGTCCCCAGGTCGGTGGCGGGTCGGGGAAGATCGGGGAGTGAGTGGCGGTTCCAACAGCACCCACGGCGGAGATCAGCTCGGCCTGTGGTGGCCGAGCCGACGCCAAAAGCGAGCAGAGGTCGGGCTGTGGCGCGGGGTCGGGAGGAGAGAGAGAGAGGAGAGAGAAATGAGGAGAGAGAAGGAAGGAAGAGATAAAAATCTGACTTTTTGACCAAATTACCATTTTGCCCTTCGCGGTATTTTGTTTGTATCTTCTTCGTTACAACTCCGATTCGAGTCTACTCTGTGTCTACGGACTCGTTTCGCCGTGCTCAACGCAATGGCGCAAACGAAATTTNCAAATTCTTTCTCGATCAAAAAGT
>NC_047651.1:19370487-19370762 GCF_902201215.1 Prunus dulcis | reverse complement strand
AAATATACGAGGGCAAACTTGTCTTTTTGCTAGAAGATATTAACCTACTTTTTAGATATTTTATTTCTTTTTAGATATTTTGTTTTGGGTTATTACATAACCTCCTATGTAAGTTTTCATTTCAAGAATATGTATGTGGGTAAAAAAAAACCTATGTCTAACTCTGACAGAATTATTTTGCATATATGATGCCTGCAATTAGGGAGCCACCAGTTGCAATGGATTCGAATGGGTTGATGTAACNTCCGCTGAAGCAGAACATCAAGATGACACGT
>NC_047651.1:19370206-19370467 GCF_902201215.1 Prunus dulcis | reverse complement strand
ATGCTGAAGTCCATTAAGGACTTGGTATTAGTTTTATTAGTTGTATCAATTGTCATATTATTTGTTCTTTTAATGATCAATTAAGTGCACGGTTTCAAAGATTGTGAAAGTTCTCCCCAAAAAGACATGTTGCACGCACCACCAATGAGTTTTCAAACCCATTTTGTAATNTTTGTTCTTGAAATAGGTGGATTGGCATTGAATTTAAACAAAAGCATTTATTTGTTTGAAACCCAGCAAAAACTTTCCAAGACTTACTTT
>NC_047651.1:19348442-19370191 GCF_902201215.1 Prunus dulcis | reverse complement strand
TACGAAGACGATAAAATCACAATACAGGGCCAATACGATGCAATAACAAGACAATACATTTTTTTTTGAAAATTGCATAATTATTTAGTGTATATAGATTGTTTATTTGCGTATACTTAAAGTTTATTGATTGTTTATTGCATATAAATCGCATGATATTGAATGTTTATTGAAGGTTTATTGATTTTTTACTGCATGTATTTCGCATGTTATTGCTCCGATATTGAATGTTTATTGAAAGTTTATTGATTGTTTACATGTTTATTGAAGGTTTATTGATTATTAAATCCATGTATTTCGCATGTTATTGAACCGATATTGAATGTTTATTGAAGGTTTATTGATTGTTTACATGTTTATTGATTGTTAACTGCATGTATTTCGCATGTTATTGAACCGATATTGAATGTTTATTGAAGGTTTATTGATTGTTTGCTGCATGTATATCGAATATTATTGCTCCAATATTGGATGTTTATTGGGGCCACAAGTACCACTCAAGTAAGAATTAAGGGGGGAAACGGACCTTATTCTTTCTTTTAGTAGGAAGAACAACTGTTAAGTTTAATTTCCTATTCAATACGACTTCCTTATGGTTGGTGTAATTGGGGACTGATGTATATTGCATGTCTATTGTGTGTATATTGCATATCTATTGCGTATATATTGTTTGTCTGTTGTGTGTATATTGCTTGTCTGTTGCCTTCGTAAGCAATAAACAATCAATACACATACAATAAATGTAAGATATATACGCAATAGAGAAGCAATATAGACGCAACAGACATTCAATATAGACGCACCAATATACATTACTTTTATGCTACTGAGCTGCCCAAAACCAATAAAAAAAGAAAATCAACGAATTTATTAACCGATTATAAAGGAGAGAGGGATTCAAACCTGAGGGGCGGTACGGAACCAATAGGGAGTTTTTATAGCATTGCACTTGGGGACATTTTTTTCATGTGTTTCTATAAAGAGGGCATGGTTGAATAAAACATTGGAGGCGAGGCCATAGCCGCTTATTCCCCTTATAGAATTACCTTATTAAGATGCAACCCATTGCGATTAATGGTGGCTTGCATAAACAATGACATATCACTTTGCAATGATGTAATACACTTAAAAAGCCATCTTCAAATCCCAATTCACATATGCAGTCTTTAAATCCCAATTCAATGCAGTTTGGTTAAGGTTATGTAAATGTCGTGAAGGAGTTAGGCTAATATTACACAGAAGTTTGCTCCACAAATGGAACCTACCACTTCCAACGAATACGGCTTCTCTCCTTCCCCTTCCACTGCTTCGCTCCTTCACTGTTTCGGAATCCACACCTTTGCCCCTTCTACTCAAAATAAATACTTTTTCAGGGTCTAGAGAACGGAGTGGCGAATCGTTGCCTTCAACTGTCGTTAACCATTGCCTTCAACCGTTTCTCAGAGCTCTGGGTTTTAGAGAGATGAGTTTTTTCTGTTCAAACTTCGAACTTGCCTCTTCTTCTTCTTTTTCAGACGTGCTTCCCTCTTCTTCTTCTTTTCGGACGTGCTGGATATTCAATTCGGGTTTGGGTTCCTCACCTACCTGATTGTAAAACTTTATCTCAATTCTCCCCAGCCCTTGGATTGATCTGATGGCTATAAAGTGAACCCCTTATAACTTACCCCTTATAACTTTCCACTCATTATAGTCTGAGCGTGATGTAGAAGGTGGTTCTTTGGGCCCCTTGATGGCATTGGATCAAGACAAGGTCTTCATGGAAAGCTGGTTAGTTTAGTCCTCTTGGTCCTGCCACTAATTAAGTTATACTCTTTTATTTTCTCCTTTATTCATTTATTACTAATTTTTTATAGAGTCGGGATGGAGGAATACACAAAAAGCCACACTTTTTGACATACTTTTTCAGCCTTACAGACATATACCATCCGTGATGATACATTGTTTCTATACAAATTACCTAAAAAGATCATTGAAATGTTCTCTTTCTAGATTGTTTAGCAATATTAAATACTTATTCTGATTTTGTATAGAAACATTGCCAAACTTGTTCATTCATTCATGCCTAAGGTTACATATAAAATACAATATTCAGATTTGGCAAGCCAATGAGAATGTAATAATATTAAAGAATAAAACTATACTTTGTACCATTAATTCGAAATCTTATGACATCTTACATCTATCGGATTTTGAATTAATAACGGATTCGATCAGTAAATATGATACATGTAACATTATATCTCAAAGTAGACAAAACACACAAGAGGATCCTGTAATTTCACCCCTTCACTTATTTCTCTTGTCTTTTTCTTTATTATCGTGAATTAATAGGTTTCGGGGAATCCCCATCCTTGAACCAATCCCCGTTTAATAGGTTTCAGAGAATCCCCATCTCCGTCGAGGGACTATCTCCCATACCATCCTCGAATTCCCTTTTTTTTTGTGTGCATAAAATCAAATGAATACAAAGCAGGTGGACAAGATTCTCCTGAGAACAAATCTCCACCAAAGGCCTCTATATGAATTTGAGACTTTCAACTTAAACAATATTCTCTCTGCACATAAAGAAGCCATTTATCACACACACACACACACACACACACACACACACATATACAAGCCTCACAAATGAATGAAGATGATGATAGTGATGCCACTCCTAAGTCACAGTCATCTACCAATCAACCAAAGTCATCCAGTCAAAAGACTCCAGCCCCAAAAATGCGGTGGAGTGATTACCCCCCTGATGATCAAATCCATGGCCAAGACCCCTATGATTTTAGCCCTCTTGATTTGGGTGAAGATTAAAGTTGCCAACATCATGAGCCCTGAGACAAAGCATTTTGAAATATTGGACCCGTGCTTTAACAGTCTGATAGCCCGTGCTCCTTTAGTCAGATTTCCCGACAAAGTAAAAGTCACAGCACTCAGTAAAAGCAAAAGCTTTCGCGTGCTTTTACAGTCACCTTCCAGAGCATCTGAAGTTGCCAATTCATCCAAAGTTGCTATAGTCTACTAAGTCTACTTTTATTTGCCTATTTAAGTCGGCTTCGGCCTTAGTGTTGAGCAGAATGTAATTTAGTCCACTTTCTTTTCTTAGTTTCAAAGTTCTTTCAGTATCAATGCTCTGAAGAACTAAGTGCTGAAACAAAGATTTTGTAAGTGTTTTGCATTCTGCAAGTTATCAAGTTATCAATAATATTTTGAGTATTTTGAGTAATGCTATTTTTAATTGCATCTATTTTCATCTATTCATTAATTTGTTTCATGCATTTATATATATATATATATAAGATTACGGTGGACTTATAATCAAAACTTGAGATACAATTTAAATACAAAGAGACTTGAGACTAGAGATACAGAGAAGATTAGGAAGAATTGGCATGTTTACGTATCAGTAATGGGTATGGAAGGAAAGGGAATGATTTTCATTCCTGACTTCCCTTGCATTTACTTGCAATCAGGAATGAAAAAATAAGTGGACCCTACCTCAAAATCCGTAATCACATCCCCTCAAAATTAGGTATCAGATCAACTAGGGGGAGGTAGTCGATACGATTCCCATTCCTGTTTTCCCTTATTAACTTCCTAAAATACCCTTACCATTTTACCATAATTCCAAAACACCTCAAACCCTAAAAATAAAAATAAAAACTTACGCCAAGAAGTTCAAAGACACTCCAAGGTGTTATTGGAGTTTATTTTTTTTTGTTTGAAATTGGCTATGGACAAATGTTTTATTAAAATTATCATTGAATTAGGCTTTTGATGTTCATCTTGTTTAACACATTGATTCCTCATGTTTACACCATCTTACTAGTTTGCTGCAGGATTAGTTTGGTCTCCTTAGCCAATTTGAGAATTATATATTTGTTGTGGTGAAAATGTACAGGGCATTTTAGTAATCAAATTAATTTGGATTCTGATTCATGAAAATTAGTAAACAATAAAAATGGGAATCAACCTTACTCCTTTGCTAATTTCATATGTTTAGTAAACAGCTTAATGGGAATGATTCTTTCCATACCTATTCAATACTTCCCTGATTCCTGAATTCTCTGATTCCTTACTTTCTCCATTACTGATACGTAAACATGCGAGCAGAGGGAGAGAGAGAGAGAGAGAGAGAGAGAGAGAGAGAGAGAGAGAGAGAGAGGTGCGGTTGGAGACTAGAGAAGATTAGAAAAAATTAGGAGATGGAGGTTAACTTAGGGTTAAACATAAATATTATAATTATATATTTATTTATTTATTTATTTAAATATAAACATATATATATTCAGACTGGGTTCGGGGACAGGGACGTCAATACCATCCCCACCCCATACCCGTCGGGGATTTTTCAAGTTCGGGAATCCCCATACCCAATACCCATTTTGCCTCGAAATCTCCTCCCATTAGGGTCAAAGACCCGCCCCCGCGAGAATTACTGCCATCCCTAGCTGGTGCCATGGACTATTTGAAGCGGCTGAATTGAATTTTCTTTTACAATTTTTAGATGCTTCTAAAATAATTTGGGTCAAAAAGTGAGAGCGTACTTATGTGGTCGAATTGTAGAATAGGGGGAGGAGTGTAAAGTGTTGAAAAACAGGATGTTTTTATGGTCAAATAAAAAAAACATGAAGTTGAGACGGATGAAGTGCGGTTAGAACTTGGAAAGGGTCTTTGGAGTTAGCGTTGAATGGAAAGGCGGAATTAATTAAAAATTTGGTAATGTTTGTCAAATAACTCTATATAACATACCAAAAAGATATATATATATATATATATTTTTTTAAAACCTTTGATTTTAGGATAATACCATCCTGTTTTGATTACTCATAATCATTCATTTTCTGAGTCGCCATTTAAAGATTTTTTTTGCAAGTGGAGATTCGTTAATTACAACCAGTTGGATAATGAAGTGCACCCAAAGATGCGAGATTTACAAAGAGTAATACTACTCTTACGACATTTGTATACCACATTCTCATACTACCTTATGTGGCAAATGAAGTGGATATCTACATCAATTAACAAGTGTCAATAAATCATAAAAGAAATGATAATGTAAAATTAATTTTAATTGATGTAGTTATTCATCTCATCTGCCACACAATATGGTATGAAAATGTGGTACAAAAGATTATAAGAGTAGCATTATTCATTTGAATTTTAAAAATTGCGAATTAATAACTTTAGAATAAGAGCTATGAATAAATAATTAAAGAATAGCTCATGAATTTTCCACAATTATAGAATAATTCTAAAAGAGATAGGATAGGCTCAAAGAAACAGAAATAGAAACTAAAGTATTAAATTACTTGTAAACTCGTTGAAATATCCTCTTACTAGATTCTATAGCAATTGAAACTAAACTAAAAAATTACCTAAAAAGATCATTGAAATGTTCTCTTTCTAGATTGTTTAGCAATATTAAATACTTATTCTGGTTTTGTATAGAAACATTGCCAAACTTGTTCATTCATTCATGCCTAAGGTTACATATAAAATACAATATTCAGATTTGGCAAGCCAATGAGAATGCAATAATATTAAAGAATAAAACTATACTTTGTACCATTAATTTGAAATCTTATGACATCTTACATCTATCGGATTTTGAATTAATAACGGATTCGATCAGTAAATATGATACATGTAACATTATATCTCAAAGTAGAAAAACACACAAGAGGATCCTGTAATTCCACCCCTTCACTTATTTCTCTTGTCTTTTTCTTTATTTTCTTTATTTTTTTTTTCGTTTGAAGATATTCACTGACCACCTTATTACCTTTCCTCCCGCACAGGGCCACCATACCCAACTTAAAGAAATATTTGGAGATCAAACCGCAAGCAGCAGCAGGGATCCTTGAAAACTTTGAAAATTTGTGTTGTTACAACAATGGCTGCCAAATTATTATCCGATCTTGCCTCTGGTGTGACTTGTGTTCCCTCCAACTATGTCCGGCCTGTACATGATCGTCCAAGTCTCGACCAAGTCCAGCCCTCCGATCACTCTATCCCTCTCATCAATCTCCACGGTTTCGACGGTTCGAGGTGCCATGAAATAATCAACCAGATAGGCCTTGCCTGCCAAAATTATGGTTTCTTTCAGGTAACACATAATTAAGCACGCATTATTAATAAATTCTTTTTAATTAAGGTAAAAATGTAATTTAATTATTTCATTGTAAAATTAAAATATTTGAGGTCCAAAACCATGCAATTGAAGAGGCCGTGATCGACAACATGTTGAAAGTAGCAAGGGAGTTTTTTCATCTGCCAGAAAGTGAAAGGCTCAAGTGTTTCTCCGAAGACCCGTTGAAGACCACAAGACTGTCCACCAGTTTCAATGTCAAAACTGAGGAGGTCTCTAGCTGGAGAGATTACTTGAGACTCCATTGCTACCCTCTCGAGGACTACATGCATGAATGGCCCTCCAACCCTCCGTCTTTCAGGTCGGGCGTTCGAAATTTATGTTGTCCGACAAATACTTATGATAATGTAACGTACACTTAATATGTTAATTATGTTATGAGACTGTTAATCTATATTGATTAGGTAAACCTAACATGTCAAATATTTGGCAAATTAAGAGCCTTCTCTAATTAGATTTGAAATTTTGCAGGGAAGATGTGGCTGAGTATTGCAGGAATGTCAAAGGATTAGCAGAGAGACTTCTGGAAGCCATATCAGAAAGCTTAGGCTTAGAAAAGGATTATAGGAAAGAATTCGACCCGTGACGCAATCTCAACCAGTGATGATGAGTTTCGTATATAGACTGAATTATGTCACGGGCGCTGACACACGACTCACACTACAAGGTTAAATTGACACGTATGTACCATTGGCTTGCATGACTGACAAGTGTGGATAGCCATTAAAATGATGAAGGGTCGAAAATAGTGTTTAGGGCAGGAAGTGGCAGAGATCTGAGTCACAAAAATAAGCATATACAATACAGCCAGATCCAGCAGGCAGATAAAACTGCTTTGAAGTGCATAAATTCATATGATGTTGATCAGTTACATGAGACGAGATCATCACCAATATCATCAGCCTTCTTAAGTGTTTTTTCTTTTCTTTTTTTATAAGCGATATTCTAAATTATAAGAGAGAGGATTTTTCTCACACACACAACCAATATGTCATGGGAGTTCGAATTTGAAATCTCAAACATACATGTCATGGTCTTTTTTCACTCGGCTAAACTCCATTGACAATATTTTACGTGTTTAAGTAGGTCTTCATGATGCCTGAATTAAATCAATTTCAACAAATTTTTGGGTTGGACCACATAGAAGCGTCTTCACGTGTAAGTTCCCTATAAAATATATAAATGTTCCAGCAATTTGCATTGGACCGTCACTGATTTTCATGGCTGTAGTCAACAATGAATAAAGAAATAGTACCAGCTAGCAGCATTTACTTTTTTGTTTACCCAGGGCAAGTTCTAGTTTATTTTGTCTTATTGGGAAAAATCTTTCTTAGCACTGTGTACTGTTTTGTTACCCTCAACTAATAACACATGTGAATTTTTTGTTCAGGTTGTTAGTAATGATCGTTATAAGAGTGTACTCCATCGAGCAGTGGTGAATTGCGACAAGGAAAGGATCTCCATCCCAACATTCTATTGCCCATCGTATGATGCTGTGATGGAGCCAGCCCCCCAACTTGTTGATGATCATCATCCTCCCCTTTACAGGAGCTTTACCTACGCTGAGTTCTATGATAAATTCTGGGACAGAGGCCTCAACACTCGATCCTCTTTGGACTTGTTTAAGACTACCTCTCATGCTTAATCATTTCATTAAGCTCTCAATAATCTCTTCCCATGCTGTTGTTGTTGAACACTCTCAAACCTTCTAATTACTAGTATTAATTAATAATAACTGCAATTTCAGTGCTTTGGGTCTTTGTTATCAAATTGTTAAGAAATAAAATAGGGCATATCATGTGAAAGAAAAAAAATAGAACAAACTTAAGGCTAGCTGTGCATAGAGCCTCTAAAGAGAGCTTGGCATTGTCAACGAGAGTTGATTGAGTTGGTAAGAATTGTTTTTCTTTGTTATTCAAACTTAAGTTTAAGTCATGCTACTGACAATCTTTCTTGATGAATAATCTGTAAAAATAAAAATCAATTTCTAAAAATCATCCTTCCGAAATCCACTAATAAAGTACCACCACGTGAAACATAGTTTAGGTGTTCATCATGCTATGGGGTCCTTCGGTGGCACTGCCACTTTGTCGATTCATCACATCAATCGCTCAACACCTACCCTTTTGGTAAAAGTTGTTTGTTAATTGGTTACCATATAGACATATACCATCCGTGATGATACATTGTCGCTTTGGGAAAAGTTATAATAAAGATAACATATTAGGTAGAAGTCTCTTTTTATTGACGGATTCTCGGAATAACATGATGTAATTGACATTTTGTGTGGCTTGCTACGAATTTTACTTAAAAGATCATAATAAATTAAAAACATTAAGACATATAGTTGTGATGAACAAAAATGAAATTAAAATGACAATTATTTAATTGAGATAATCTTTGAGGGAATACTTAAAAATAGATAGTCCGAATAATTGAAATACAATATTGAGTCTCAACTAAGCTAAATATTAACAATATAGTACTAAATTGGTATTCCAGCTGTCGTAATATTATATAATAGAGCCACGTGAATTGTATGTTATGTTTCCTGGCTATAAGTAAACCCATTCCACTAGCAATGAGTTTCAGAACGTAAACATATAGACAGTCCAATGGCTTCTTCATTGGAGAGAAAAAGCCATCCCAAAATAAATCATGCTGAGCCTGAGGATGAAATTACTAAGGAAGAGGAAGAAGAAAGCTTCTGTTATGCCATGCAGCTGGTGGGTTCTTCTGCGCTGTCCATGTCTCTGCAATCAGCAATTAAGTTTGGGGTTTTTGACATCATAGCCAGAGAGGGTCCAGGAGCCAAGCTCTCTTCGTCTGAGATTGCAGCCAAGATTGGCACAAAGAACCCTGAGGCTCCCATGATGGTGGATAGAATCCTCAGGCTCCTCACCAGCCACTCTGTTCTTAATTGCTCTGCTGTTGCTGCGAATGGTGGGTCTGATTTTCAGAGGGTCTACAGCCTTGGCCCTGTGTCTAAGTACTTTGTGAATGATGAAGAAGGTGGTTCTTTGGGGCCCTTGTTGACATTGATTCAAGACAGGGTCTTCATGGAAAGCTGGTTAGTTTAAGCTCTCTTTAACCTACCACTAATTAATTATATCCTCTTTCCTTTCCTCCTTTATTCATCTATTTTTAATTTTTTTACTTATGTTTTTATATATATTTAAGTTTGATTAACATATTGGCACATGCATTACACATGATTATATTAAAATTAGTATAATGGGGAAACCAGAAAACTACTGGAAAATGATTGAACTTGGGTGTATGGGGACAGACTTGCTATTATACGCATATTTATAGACAATCTCACTCCTTAAAATGACATAATTAAAGTCAGTCTGGGAATCTTGGTTAGGGAAATAACTATTAAAATTATAAATGGTCCACCCAATAATAGAAGAAGGCCCTATATAATTCAACTTTTATGAAGTTCCCCAAATCAAAGAAACAAACAACATAGTTTGTGCTAATTATAATACAAATAGCCAATAGGGTATCTAATTCCAACTTTCTACACATAATAAATTCACAGGTCTCAACTGAAAGATGCAGTTGTTGAAGGAGGAATTCCATTTAACAGGGTCCATGGCATGCACGCTTTTGAGTATCCAGGTTTGGACCCCAGGTTTAATCAAGTGTTCAACACAGCAATGTTTAACCACACCACCATTGTCATCAAGAAACTTCTTCATATCTACAAGGGTCTTGAAGACAAGAACCTCACACAACTTGTTGATGTTGGTGGTGGTTTGGGAGTGACCCTTAATCTGATCACATCTAGATATCAACATATAAAGGGTATCAATTTCGACTTGCCCCATGTCGTAAATCATGCCCCTTCCTATCCTGGTAGGACTTTAATTTATTTGATTCAATGTGAAATCTTAGTTTTTGCTTCATCGGAAGTGGTATGCAGCAACATATAAAATGGAAGTTAAATATTTTTTTTTGCAGGTGTGGAACATGTTGGAGGAGACATGTTTGCTAGTGTTCCAAGTGGGGATGCCATTTTTATGAAGGTAATTTTTGGATTTCTCAAGCATTAAATTTTTGGATTTCTCAAGCATTAAATTTTTGGTTTTCTTGTTTTAGTTTAAGAATGGTAACTAAATATATGAAGCTGTTCTACTTGTCTTCTGACACATTTGTTTGTAGTGGATACTTCATGATTGGAGCGATGATCACTGCCTAAAGCTGTTGAAGAATTGTTACAAAGCTATTCCAGACAATGGAAAAGTGATTGTTGTGGAAGCACTTCTTCCAGCTATGCCAGAGACTAGCACTGCTACGAAAACCACTTCCCAGCTTGATGTGTTGATGATGACTCAATCTCCGGGAGGGAAGGAGAGGAGTGAACAAGAATTCATGGCCCTGGCAACTGGTGCTGGATTTAGTGGCATCAGATATGAATGTTTTGTCTGTAACTTTTGGGTTATGGAGTTCTTTAAGTAACTAAGGCATATGAAAACTTACACACTAAAATGAAGGTGTTAAGTCTTCAAGGCTAATAAAAGATTGGCAAATGTTTCTTATCTATAAGCAAGAAAATAATGAAGACTCAGAGTACTGCACCT
This sequence comes from Prunus dulcis, assembly GCF_902201215.1. Classification (NCBI taxonomy): domain Eukaryota; kingdom Viridiplantae; phylum Streptophyta; class Magnoliopsida; order Rosales; family Rosaceae; genus Prunus; species Prunus dulcis. The sequence continues at coordinate 19,359,457 of NC_047651.1, read as the reverse complement.
AAAGTCTGCAGATTATTTTACTTAATTTACTTTGATCTTTCCCTTCTAAAGTAACAGAAGAAACGTAATGATAAGACATTACTTTTCGGGTTTGCTCTAGCAACTCCCAATTATATCTTTGCAACTCCCAATTATATCTTTGTATGTGTCTTTAATCTTCTGCGTCAAAGCTTCCCTGAAATTTATATATTCAATAAAAGTATCGATAAGGCATTTTATATTTTTAAGCTATACGAGTGCACACTGCACACCATCGAGCCGTGAATGATGAATTGCGCCAAGGAAAGATCTCAAGGTTTGGTCGACTTTTCAATTGAGTGGTTTAATGTTGAGTCAAATCAACATTGACAACTACCTTGTTTCATAATTTAGGCAAAACATAAGTTAGGTTTACATCATCCTCTACCATGCTATCATGGTTGTTGTCTAGGTCGTGGTCTCGCTTTGATATCATGTTAAATTTCAGAGAGATGGGTCAGTGGCCTACTATTAACAACACCGATATTGTTTCTAACTTAACCACTTACAAAACCCAATTTGTGTGGAGTTCTATCACAAAAGATCTTGGTGTTATTAGGAGTGGAACCACTCAGTGGCAGATGCAGGATTCAAAAGTCAAGTAGGTGAAACTTACCTTAAAAACTCGACGGTACGAGTAAATTTTATTCATAAAAATAAGAAGATACACCAAGTCAGGGGGGACGTAATGAGCCTTACCCTCAAATATGCATATCTATACATAAATAAAAGCTTAACAAAAAAAAAAAAAACAAGAAGTAAGTGGAATGCAACACAAAACTAAACTATTTAAATCTAAAACTTTACCCTACGAGGCTTAGAAATCTTAAATTCCTCAATTATCTCTACATTATCGATATTATTAGCAAACTCTCTTTCAATGTGAAGAATCATGCAATCAGCAAGGAATTCATCAGCTATGGTGCTTCAGAGTCTATTCTTAATAATTCTCACACACATGATTTAATGTGAGTGCTTGTCAAATTGATTAGTATAATATGTGGGTCTTTACTTTTTATTGATTAGGAATACTATCAAGGAAAAAATTCAAAATTTAAATTATGGAATTCAATTACAAGGAAATAATGCATTAAATTTAGATTTTCAAAGTGTTTTCCTTATTTACCTCAAAGAGTAAAATCGACCCAACAAAAAAAGTAATAAATGTCAAAGGACCTACATCTAAAACTAAAAACGTGAGGACTAAATCCAATGACAACTAATCATTTTGAACCTAGATCTAAGAAGCCCTAAATTATATCCTTATTTCATACATCTCAGCTGATATCATGTCTTGATCATATCAAGAATTATATGGGCGAGCATGCAAAATTAGCCAATTAAGTAGAGATTAAGAAAAACCATTTTCTAAAATAGCCAATCAGCAAAACCAATTTACTAGATTAGAGCAAAAGATAATCAATCTTCTTGATTCAGAGCCTTTGTCTAATTTACAAATGAATAGGTCACAAGCGGTATGCCCGTGTAAAATATCATCTTTCAAAATCCACTAATAAACCACCACGTGTAACATAATTTTAGGAATTCATCATGCTACGGGCTCCTTGTCGATTCATTAATTCAATCACTCAACACCGACCACTTTTGAAAAAGTTGTTTCATAACTGGTACGTAAACATTGTCACTTTGGTACGTACCATTCTTTTATCGAGGATTCTCGAAATAACTTGATGTAATCCGCATCTTGCAATAACTTGATGTAATCCGCATCCCATGTGGCTTGTGACCAAGAAAAATAATATTAAAATGACAAATATTTAATTAAGTGGTTGAATTAATAACTTCGAAATCAGGTGATATTTTTGCAGATATAATCATAGACAGTCGGAATAATTCAGATACAATATAGAATCTCAAGCAATATAGTACTAAACTGGTAATATTATCCAACTGTCTTAATATTATATACTAGAGCTACGTGAATTGTATGTTATGTTTCCTAGCTATAAGTAAACCCATTCCACAAGCAATGAGTTTCAGAACGTAAACATATAGACAGTCCAATGGCTTCTTCATTGGAGAGAAAAAGCCATCCCAAATATAAATCATGCTGAGCCTGAGGATGAAATTACAAAGGAAGAGGAAGATGAAAGCTTCTGCTATGCCATCCAGCTGGTGGGTTCTTCTGTGCTGTCCATGTCTCTGCAATCAGCAATTGAGCTTGGCGTTTTTGAAACGTGGGGAAATAATCGCTAGCAGGTCCTTTTATTTTATTTTATTAAATAACATAGCCGCATGCATGGCTATTCGCGAGTATTTTTTATTTTTGAAAAATAGTATAGCCGCAAGGCTATATTTGTTTTAACACGTGGCCACCTAATCGCTAGACAAGTCCTCTTCTTTTTATTTTAAAAATGGTATAGTCACAAGGCTATACCTGGGTTTTTTTACTTGTTTTGACACGTGTGGCCTAATCGCTAGGCGTGTTTTATTTTTTATTTTTTATATAATAAATAGTATAACTGGGCTGCTATACTCGGATATTTTTTTTATTATTATTTTTTTAAATAGTATACCTGAGCGGCTTTACTGAGGTTTTTTTTTTTTTTTTTATATAAATAGTATAGCCGAAACAAATTACAAGGTGCGGAAACAAATTATTGTACTATAGTTACATGTATCTCGCTGACAAAGTGAAGAATGTTCACATATTTATCAACAAGGAGATTTTTCATCTGCCATAAAGTGGAAAGATTACTGGAGACTCTCAGACTCCATTGCTACTCTCTCGAGGAATACTACATGCATGAATGGCCCTCCAACCCTCCATCTTTCAGGTACATAGAAGTATACAAGAAAGAGGTCGGCCGTTTGGAAATTTATGTTGTCAGACAAATACTTATATGTAACATGCACTTAGCATGTTAATTGTGTTGCGAGACTGTTAATCTGTATTGACGCTACCTTGATCCTCTTTGAAATTCTGGGACAGGAGCCTCAACACTCGATCCTCTTTGGATTTGTTTAAGACTATACCTCTTATGCTTAATCATTTCATTTAGCCCTCAATAATCTCTTATGCTTAATGCTGTTGTTGAACCTCTCAGAGCGTCCTGATTAGTAGTATTAAATTAATAATACAAAAAATATTAGCAAAACGATCTCAAGGTTTAGTCGACTTTTCATTTAGTGGGTTAATGTTGAGTCAAATCAATTAATCATTCAGCACCCCCTTTAATTTATTGAATTACCCTTAATTACTCTGCAACAGGGATTAATTAAGGTTAAAGGTTTGGAAATTATGTATTAAGTGAAGACAATGAAAGAGATCAACTATCCAGTACAACAAATCTTTCATTCTGCTTTGGTCAACGAGTAAAACAAATCTTTCTAATCTTCCTTTTCTGTACACAAAACACAGAGTTCAAAAGTTAATTTGAGATTTGTTGTAAAGTCAAGATGTTGAGCTCAAAATGATAGAGCCCACTACCTAATTGAGTGAAGAAAATATGAGTAAGCAGCTACAGAATTCTGCCTACAAATAAGGCTTCCCCCTTCCTTTGACACACACACACCATCCGAGAAGAAATGAGAGCCCATGCATAGAGAAAAGAAAAGAAGGAAAGAAAGAGGGTGAGTGAGTGGAGAGAAAAGAGAGCAAAGAGAATTTCTCCAAGAGAGAAAAGTCAGTGAGCCACATATATTGTAAACACTAAAATTATAGCCTTATTCTTTTACATAGTGGAAAAGTTACTGCTACTGCTCTCTGAGGATGTAAGCAAGGCCAAATCTCATTAAATATTGTGTCTTATTTGCTTTATGTGCTACTCAATATTCTAGCATATCCCGTTCATTTTACAACAAGATTGGTATTTTTTTTTTTATATCTTAGTCAAAAAGGCTCTACAGCTTTAAGCCTTTAGCCTTGGTGTGTGTCCAAGTACTCTGTGACAAATGAATGGTGCTTCCTTGCGAAATTCTATAGTGAGGATGCTATATATGGACTCTTCATGCAGACCTTCATATTAGTCATATGATCATTTCATTATCTTAAGTTAGGTTACTATTCAAATGAATCATGTGGTTAATTAGCGATATATTGATGAAAATGTCAAAGATGTTTTAAATTATATCCTTATTTCATACTAGATTAGCATGAAAAACATGCATTTGCAACAGAGCAAAAGATTGTCAATCTTCTTGATTCAGCGCCTTTGTCTAATTCACAAATGAATAGGTCATACGCTAGTAAAGTACCACCACGTGTCACATAATTCTAGGTGTTCATCATTCTATGGATACGGGGTCCTTGTCGTCAATTCATTAATTCAATCACTCAACACCTACTACTTTCGGAAAAGTTGTTTGGTAATTGGTATGTACCATCTTTGCAGGGTCCTCCTTGAGATTTTGAGGGCCCGCGTGAAAAGCCATTTTCTAAAATAGCCAATCTGCAAAACCAATTTACTAGACTAGCATGAAAAACATGCATTTGCAACGGAGCAAAAGATAGTCAATCTTCTTGATTCAGAGCCTTTGTCTAATTCACAAATGAATAGGTCTCACGCTAGTAAAGTACCACCTAGGGGTGGGCACTCAAACCGGCAAACCGGGAATCCGAGCCGAACCACACCGAACCAAACCGGAAAAAAACCGAGTTGACCAAAAAGTCAAAAACCGGTCAAAAACCGAACCGGACCGGTTTGGACCGGTTTCGGATCCGGTTCCCTGTCTTCAAAAACCGAACCGGGCCGAACCGAACCTGTGAAACTAAAAAATATATATAATTTCAATATATATTTATATTTAATGCTATATTTTTAATTTCACTAAAAAAAACTTAATATTTATCTAAGTTCAATGTCAAAATATCTCTCTTTTCTCACTTTAATATTTATTTTTTATATGAAATTGAATAATTTGTTAATTTTCAAGTAAAAAAATAATATTTTAGTTGAAAATTGTATTACAAAACAATTTTTAAAAATAATTTTTATAATCCCGTTCAAAACCGAACCGGAACCGGAACCGGACCGAAACCGGTTCAAACCGAACTGGACAGTTTTTTAAATTTTTTTAATTAAAACCGAACCGAACCAAACCGCATGAATAGTATCGGATCGGTTCTAATTTGAGGCAAAAACCGGTCCAAACCGAACCGTGCCCACCCCTAGTACCACCACGTGTAACATAATTTTAGGCCTTCATCATGCTACGAGTACAGGGTCCTTGTCGATTCATAACTTCAATCACTCAACACCTACCACTTCCAGAAAAGTTGTTTGGTAATTGGTACGTACCATCCTTGTAGCGCCGTTCTTGAGAATTTGAGGGTCCTATGCAAAACTTAAATTGGAGCCTCACATAATCTAATACGAAGATGCTATAAAAATTTGTCATAACTTAATGTCATAAATAATTTTTTTAGAACAAAAGTCACAATCAATAAATATGTAATGACAATCAAAAATCAAATTCATAAAAATTTAAATGTTTCCATTTAATACAGTTAAATGTTTGGTACAAAAATAAGCTCCTTGTGCCCCTATAAAGTCCCTTGCTGACTCCAATAAGCAATCCGTTTTTAATAGGAAAAAAAATTGATAATCACAAATTAAAGAGTAGTTGCACACAAATGTCATTAACAAATTAGATTATTTGCATTAAACACAAAAGCAACAACAAAAACATACTTGAATATTCAAAAATCATTCAGATTGTATTTGTTGTCTTTATTTGAAGAATTAAAACTATTACAAGTGCTTTTTTAAAAAACACAGCCAGTACAATACTAATGTATGAAAATTGATCTTCTTGAATTTTTAGGAGAGAAATCATCAATCAAATGTTCATAATCAAGTTTTTCTAGAAGTTCACTTTCAATTGAAATCAAAGCTAGTCCGTTTAATCTTTCTTGAGAAATAGTTGATCGCAAGTATGATTTTAACAATTTTAATTTTGAAAAACTTCTTTATGCAAATGCAATAGTAATGGGAATAGTCAATAGGATTCTATATGCAATGAATGCATTTGGAAAACAATTTAATCTTTTTAAGAAATTTAATATTGCAGTGGCTGTGATATTTTCTTTTGGTAAAAGCTTCCGTAAAACTTTCAACTCAACAAATAAATCCTCCCCATCGACATCAGAAAACTTGTCATTTTTCAAAATGCTTTCCAGATGATTGCAACTATTCTTCAAATCGCAATCATCCAATGAATTTAACTTCTCTGAAGTAAACAAAAACCCAAAAATATTCTCATACTCTTGATATTGTTGAAACCTTCTCCGTAAAGAACCAATAGCTTGGTCCACTAAATACAAGAAATAATCAATTCTAAACTTTTCTTCAGTTGATTCAGGAACTAATTGGGATGGCTTACAAGTATTCTCATCAAAATGTTTTTTTCTACAAATTTTTCGCTTCTCAAGAAACACCGGGTCAATTCCCATGTAAGTAGCAATTTCTTTAGTAGTACACATAGCTTTTGTAAACCCATTTCTCTATACTTTTCAAAAAAATTAGGGAAATTTGCATAAATGCCACCTAAACTTTTAGGCATGTACAAAATTACCACATGAGCTTTTAAGTTTTATTATTAACCACCTAAACTTTACATAGTGTTGCAATGTACCACCTAGTACTAACTCTGTTAAACTTTCCTTTAACTTTAAGGGTATTTCTGTAAATTTACTATAACTAAGAAACTTAAAATTTCTGAAAGTAATAGTGTAAGAACCCAAAACAAAATATCTAAAAAGAAAGAAAATATCTAAAAAGTAAGGAAAATATCTTTTAGCAAAAAAGACCAATTTGCCCTCGCATATTTTAATGGGGGAAAATTTGACTTTTTAATCGAGAAAGAATTTGGGAATTTCGCTTACGCCATTGCGTAGAGCGCGGCGAAATGAGTTCGTAGACACGGAGTAGACCCGAATCGCAGCCGAAACGAAGAAGATATGGTCTAAAAACCGCGAAGGGCAAAATGGTAATTTGGCCAAAAAGTCAGACTTTTTATCTCTCTCTCTCTCTCTCTCTCTCTCTCTCTCTCTCTCTCTCTCTCTCTCTTCTCCCCATCACTTTCTCTCTCTTCCCTCTCTCTCCCTCGCGTCGCACCCAGCCGTGCGCCCGTTCGACTTCCAGGCGACGGCCCGGCCACCACAGACCGAGCCGATCTCCGCCGTGGGTACCATCGGGTCCACCTCCGTCTCGCCGTCAAGACCTGACTGACCTCCACCCCGGGGTCGCCCTGAGTTGGCCGGAAAACCATGTTTTCCGACGGAGGTTCCTTCGAAGCCACCCGAACTTCCAGCTTAAAATTCTCCTTCGTTTCTCCACCAAATCGATCGAGTAAGGTATGATTTCTCAGCTATTTTTCGTGTTCTAGCTGATAGCTATATGGGTTTCGATCGATTTTAGCTCTAAGGGGTTCGATTTTAGACTTGAAATCTGGACGAAACTTCAGCTGCTCGAAACTACTGTTTCTGGTCACGTTTTGGGGTATGCCCAAGAACAAAAGTGACTCCAAACGGGGTGTTTTACCTAGGGTAGGAGTTTGGAGCCTTAGTTCCGATATTTTTTGGCCACCCGAAATCGCTTTGGACACCCAAAGCTGCCCGCGCGTGCTGGAGCGCGTGGGCGAGGGTAGTGAGGTAATTCTGTGCAGTTTTGTGACCCTCGTGTCGTCACGAGCATGTGGGATTTTGCGGATCTCGATTCGGAGTCCGTTTGAGCCTCGAACGGATTTTCCATATCGCGCGATCCGTGGGTGCAGTGTCGTTAAATCGTCGGATCGCACTGAATTTTGGATATGTCGGTCTACACGATGTCAGGATTGCGAATCGGAGTCTCGGATACTCCGGAATCGCGAACCCTGGGGCTAGGGTTTGGATTTTAAGCGATAACGCAATTTTGGCCAATCCGACCGTCCGTTTTGGACCAAACTCGCAGAACATGGTTCCCTCTCTGTAAGGAACCTTCAGGGAAGCCCAGATTGGCCATTGGAGGTTGGGGACCCACGGGGTCCCGGGTCAGCCTATCTGGCAGTTTATCGCTTAGCTGAGCGTCGGACCTTCCAAAACTGGTCCAAGTGTCTGAGAGGGCTAACGTGGGCATAAGAGTAACTGGAAACGAGATGCACGTATTTCTAGGAGCCGGGGGCAGGGTGTTTAGTTGAAATTCTTTTTATTCAACAGTTTATTAATTTAATCTTTATGGGTAATTAGGCACCAGGAGCCCGACAGGACACATGAGAGAACTTCAAGAGGTCCAACTAGCTCGGACCATCAGTGAGTGGACTTCCTTTCATAAATTATTTTATATAAATATGTTATATAGAGGATTTCTATAAGTAAGATTTCATAAGTGATTTTATATAGATTTTATCTAAATGAGTTTTATAAATGAGTTTATTTGAATAAATTTCTTTATTTGATCTTGAGTAAATCTTATTGTGGTTTCGAACATGATTAGTACAGTAATAGTTTTATAAATCTGTGCTGCTTATTTACCAGTTATAGAAATAGAGTTTGAGATTGGAATCAGTTAAAATAGCAGCACAATTTGAGATTTCAGTTATTAATCAGATTTTCTTTTTCTAAAGGAATTTATTTTAAACCCACCTCGTACCCATTTTCTTTGGTGATTACCCACAGTTGGACCGATGTCTACGGGCATCCAGTCCGATTTCAGTTTATGTCAGTGCACTTGACTTTTCCTCACGAGTTCCGGGGACGCTCGGACCGTGAGTGCCAGGATTTGCGGCTCGGCAGACTTGGTGTCCCGAGACCTGCCAGGATTGCGGCTCGGCTGACTCTGTCCCCCCGAGACATGCCAGGATTGCGGATCAGGCTGACTACGGTCCCCTGCATCCTGCCAGAGCGGCTCGAGTCGACTTGGTGTCATCGAGACCTGCCGGCGGATCAGGCTGATCATAGTCCCCTGATTTCGCCAGTTTGCGGCTCAGGTAGACTGCGTGGCGCCCGAGACCTGCCAGGGGAATTGACGGATATGACAGGGGTACAAATAGGTGGTATTTTCAAAGGATTTTGAGTTTTCTTTTATTCAAGGATGACTTTCAGTTATTTTATATCGGTTTCTTAGTTTTTGCACATTTATATCTTTATATCTTTATTCGGTTATACTAGTTCTTTGATTTCTCCAGGCAGTGATGTCTTTATATATTTGATCGATTATGTAAGTTTATTCATCAGCATACTGATTCATGCTTATAGAATTTCTTATATTGAAATATAGTTAAATTATAGATATCTATATATATATCCTTAGTTATTTCAAAATGGGGGTATTATATTCTGGCTTGTTTTTAAGAATTTTATTTTGTCCACTCACAGTTTAAAACTTGTTTTTCACCCCCAGGTCGTAGAAGTGCATAGGATCCACCACCGGGCCACTCATAGCCTCCGCGCTTCAAAGTCAGGTAGAGTTTGTAGAAAAATCCCTGAAAACCCCGTGAACTTTAGAAAATTGCTATGATATCGAGTTTTAGTGGAAAAACTGAAACTGGCAAATATTGGTTTATCCTATTCTGGCAGTTGGTGTGGATTTGTTGAATGTTTAACAGGTGAAAAGTTTTGGGATTGGTCAAAATACAGGGGAGACTCTGCCGAATTTTCGGCAGAAGTCTAAAGGAATTTTAAAGAGAAGTTGACATAAGAAGGATAAAAAGGTCCCTTGTGCCCGACATTCGCCAGGTGTCGGACACGCACAGGACTTGGCTCGAATTCCAAAGTGGAAATTGGGTCGGGTCCTGTCAATTTGGTATCAGAGCATAGGTTTATACTTCCTGTAGACTTCGCACCTTGTGCACCTCGGTTTCTTTTCAAATTGGGCCCAAATGGTGGTGGTATCCGTAGGAAAATTAAATAGATATCCTGACGTAAAGGGATGGAATTTCCAAGTCAGACAGGAATTGCACCGGTATCTGAACCGGCAGAGAAATCCTTTGTTAGAGGCTTGCTAGGAGCTGTACCTACTGTACTTAGTAAACAAGGAGACCCTAACGTATACTAGACCTTGAAGTCATTAATTTTAACTTTAATAGAGATTGAATAGCCAAGAAGTCCACCCGTGAGATAGGTGGACCAAGTAAAAAGGAGTGAGAGTTATAAATTGGGATAATGGTGGTACCGAGGAGTAAAAAGAGGATTAAATTGAAGAAGAAGAGTAGATTTGGGAGGTTCTGGTTGTTTCACAAAGGAGTAGAGAATTGATGGGATTAGGTTAAGAACGACACTAGAATTCTTTGATTCGTATTGGACAAGTATTTCAGAGCCAGATGTGATAGTCAGTCCTATCTACAAGTCTACAGAAGGCGTGGTTGCATCAGTTTTTGCAGTAGAATAGAAGATAATGACTGGATCAGGATACGAGAAAAAGGTTTCGTGTACTGTTTCTATTAATAGAGATTGGAAAGTAAGAGGTAGTACCTAGTTACGATCAGGTTAATAGTTGGTCAATGTGGATGCTGTGGTGATGTCTGTCCCAGTTAGATAATGGGCAGACCAAGGGGTACGCTCTGCGCACAGTATTTGGATGAAGGTAATACTAATCAGGAAGAGTTTAAGAGAGATACTACAGTGGTGATCACAGTTTCCAATCATCGAATGGCCGCAAGCTTGGAGGCCATCGAACTGGAGTTAGTTTCAGTAGAGGTACCAGCCAGGATGGTGATATTACAAATCGTTCTAAGGCTGGCATAGCCAGAAGTATGGAGAGACAGGTGTTGATAGGCTCTAACATGAGAAGTTGCCCTAGTGTGCCAGATGTGGTAGGTACCGTTCTGGACCCTGCTAGTGGAATACCAGTCTCTATAGTTTAGAATTAGAAATCCAGGTTATGTTTCAGCTGGACTCAGGTAAAAGAAGTTTTTGGGCCTTGATTTCAGCTTAATATCGCAATTCACTCTAGACAGACGACCATCTTAAGAAAATGACTCAAATTGTGGGAAGGTTATTAAGACATAATGTACTACAGTTTCAGAATGATTTGAGTAAAAAGATGCTGGTTGAGAGT
>NC_047651.1:19242749-19348342 GCF_902201215.1 Prunus dulcis | reverse complement strand
CCTCTATGGATGAAGGCCCTTTCTTCCTCTCTCCATTTCCTCAAAATTCTTTCCTTCCTTCCCTTTTCTTCAATTAACCACAAGTTTTGCCGCACGGCTATACTCAGGTTTTTTATTTATTTATTTTTATAATTGTATAGCCACGCGGCTATATAAGTTTTGACACATGAGCGCATGATCGCTAGTCAGGTCCTCTCCTTTTAATTTTATTAAACAGTATCGCCATGCGGCTATACTATTATATATTTTTTAAAATAGTCTAGCAGCGCGGCTATACTTGTTTTGAAACGTGGGGCTATAATCTCTATGCAGGTCCTTTTTTGTATGAGTAATGCTATACTGACCATATTTTTATCTCACATTTCTATACCACATGATGTGGCATGTCCATATTATATGTCACATCAATTAAGACAATTAGAAAAATAAATATTGGAATAAATCATAAAAGAAAAGAAAATATTAAATAATTTTAATTGATGTGGTTGTCCACCTCAGCTGCCACATAAAATGGTATAAAGATGTGGTATACAAATGTGGTAAAAGTAGAATTATTCTTTTTGTTTTTATCGGCTATACTTGAGTAATTTTTTTTTTATTAAAAAAAGTATAGCCATGCGGCTATACCCGGGTGTTTTTTTTTCCCTAAAGATCGTATAGCCGGAGGGCTATACTTGTTTTGACACGTGGGCTCGTGATCTAGTATAGCCGCACGGCTTTTCGGGTTTGCTCTAGCCGCTCCCGATTATATCTTTGTATGTGTCTTTAATCTTCTGTGTCAAAGCTTCCCTGAAATTTACATATTCAATAAGACTATCGATAAGACATTTTATATTTTTTCGCTATACGAGCATACACCATCGAGCCGTGATGAATTGCGCCAAGGAAAGATCTAAAGGTTTGGTCGACTTTTCAATTGAGTGGTTTAATGTTGAGTCAAATCAACATGACAACTACCTTATTTCATAATTTAGGCAAAACATTTAGGCTTACATCATCCTCCACCATGCTATCATGGTTGTTGTCTACGTCCTGGTCTCATTTTGATATTATGTTAAATTTCAGAGAAGTAGGTGAGTGATTTATTACTAACAATATCGATATTGTTCTTAACTTAACTACCTATAAAATCCAATACGTGTGAAGTTTTATCACAAAAAATCTCGCTGTTATTAGAAATGGAACCACTTATTATAAATTGTAATTTATTTAGTAAGTTTCGAATGTGTGGGACTTTTCTATCTTCAACAATGGCTTCTTCATTGGAGAGGAAAAGCCATCCCCAAATAAATCATGTTGAGCCTGGGGATGAAATTACAAAGGAAGAGGAAGAGGAAAGCTTCTGCTATGCCATGCAGCTGGTGGGTTCTTCTGCGCTGTCCATATCTCTGCAATCAGCAATTGAGCTTGGCGTTTTTGACATCATAGCCAGAGATGGTCCAGGCGCCAAACTCTCTTCATCTGAGATTGCAGCCAAGATTGGCACCAAGAATTCTGAGGCCCCCATGATGATGGATGGGATCCTCAGGCTCCTCACCAGCCACTCTGTTCTCCATTGCTCTCTTGTTGCTGCTAATGAGGATGAAAATGGTGGGTCTGATTTTCAGAGGGTCTATAGCCTTGGCCCTGTATCTAAGTACTTTGTGAATGATGAAGAAGGTGGTTCTTTGGGCCCCTTGATGGCATCGTCTCAAGACAAGGTCTTCATGGAAAGCTGGTTAGTTTAGTCCTCTTGATCCTGCCACTAATTAAGTTATACTAATTTATTACTTTTTTTTTTCTGGTTACATTGGGAGGAGAGAAACCCTTTGGGGTTTCGAACCTTGGTGTCAAGCAGGGGAAAGGGGGGAGGCCACCACTGTGGTACCTGTTCTCGACATAATTTTTTATAGTCGGGATGGAGGAATACACAAAAAGCCACACCTTGCAACATATCTTTTCAGCCTTTAGAGTTCAAAATATATTATATTTGAAAAACAATTCATATATTTATGAAGACATTAAGTTGCTACATAGCATATGTTTATGTGATTTCAATGGGTCCTCTTTCTCTTTGATCACTTTATAATTGTATTCTGTTTTTTAAACAAGTTGAAGGCAATAGTTGTGTGAGGTGAGGCTTGGACTTCATAATACATTATCTTCATCTTCTTCTTGCTTTTACACAGAGTAACGTGTGCTTTAAAGAAAGAAAAAATGGTGACAGAGGAAAGGGTTGTTCTGAAAAGTTAGAGAGAGAAAATTGGTATAAATGAGGGGAAGAGAATATACATCTAATTTAGGAAAAATACTTTATTGTAATGGAGATAGCACTGTTTTACTATTTCTAGCTAATAATATAATGACGCGTTGATAAGTTATCTCATGTGCCATTATGTTATTGGCCAGAGATAGTAAAAAGTGTTTCTCTGTATAGGAAAAAAAATTGGGGTTCTTAGATCTAGGTCCAAAACGATTAGCTGTCATTGGGTTTAGTTCACGCGTTTTTGGTTTTAGATGTAGGTCCTTTGACTTTTATTACTCTTTTTATTGTGTCGATTTTACCCTTTGAGGTACATAAGGAAAACATTGAAAATCTAAATTTAATGAATTATTTACTTGTAATTAAATTTCAGGTTTTAAATTTGGAATTCTTTCATTGATAATATTTACCTAATATATGGGTAAAATACAAATTAATCAATTGAAGTAAAGGCCCACATATTATACTAATCAATTAGGCAAGCACCTACATTAAATTATGTACCTAATATACAGATAAATAGTATTCTTATTAGCAACGAAAAAAACTTAGTGATAAATCGTGTTACCTATAAGTCATGAACATAAATTAGAATACTACCTATAAGTTAGGAACATAAATTAGAAGACTATCTATAAGTCAGATACAAAAATAGACAAATAAAATTGTATGTTACCTATAAATAAAAAAAATGTGCATAAAATACTATTATTCATTGTCTAAAATAGGAAAAAATAAATATATATACCTATGCAATAGGCAATATGACAATATACCTACACCATAGGATAATTTATCTACAAGAGTATATATTATACCTCTACCATAGGGTGAACAAAAATAAAAATAATGGCATATAAATTCTCATCTTACTCATTTTAGACAATAGGGATATAATAGGAACAAAAAAATTTAAATACAAATAAGTTAAATACAAAAGTTTGAATCAATATGTCAAAGATGAAATGTAATCTACGTGGCAAACTAGTCAAAAAACTTGTATCAATAAACAATAATTCGAGGACAAAACCCAATTATTAGTAGGATTTTTGGGTCTCTATCAACTTTTCTAAAAAAAATTCTCTCCTAATGTAGAGATAGTCTCCTACTGTGTGCAATGGGTTAATGACACCAATAAAGTAATAAATGAGCTTCTAATATCATATGTGTTTTCAACTGTTGGATGAAGAAACATCTAAAGGCTGAAAAGGTGTGTCAGGAAGTGTAGCTTTTTGTGTCGCTGATCTTGACCTTTTTATCTATTTAAGTTTGATTAATGTACTGGCACATGCATTACACATTATTATTTATATAAAAAAAATTAGTAGAATGAAGAAACTAGAAAACTACGGTGGAATGATTGAACTTGGGTGTAAGGAGAAATATTCACTACTATTATACCCAAATTTACAGACAATTTCATTCCTTAAAATGGCATAATTAAAGTTAGTATCGGATCTAACTAAGGAAGTAACTATTAAAATTATGACTGGTCCACCCAATAATAGAAGAAAGGCCCTATATAATTCAAATTTTATTTCAAATTTTATTAAGTTCCCCAAGTCAAAGAAACCCACATAATTTGTGCTAATTATAATACTAATAGGGTATCTAACTCCAACTTTCTACACATAATAAATTCACGGGTCTCAACTGAAAGATGCAGTTGTTGAAGGAGGAATTCCATTTAACAGGGTCCATGGCATGCACGCTTTTGAGTATTCAGGTTTGGACCCCAGGTTTAATCAAGTGTTCAACACAGCAATGTTTAACCACACCACCATTGTCATCAAGAAACTTCTTCATATCTACAAGGGCCTTGAAGCCAAGAACCTCACACAACTTGTTGATGTTGGTGGTGGTTTGGGAGTGACCCTTAATCTGATCACATCTAGATATCAACATATAAAGGGTATCAATTTCGACTTGCCCCATGTCATAAATCATGCCCTTTCCTTTCCTGGTAGGACTTTAATTTATTTGATTCAATGTGAAATCTTAGTTTTTGCTTCATCGGAAGTGGTATGCAGCATATATAAAATGGAAGTTAAATATATTTTTTTTTTTTTGCAGGTGTGGAACATGTTGGAGGGGACATGTTTGCTAGTGTTCCAAGTGGGGATGCCATTCTTTTGAAGGTAATTTTTGAATTTCTCAAGCATTAATTAAATTTTTGGTTTTCTTCTTTTAGTTTAATATTGGTAACTATATGAAGCTGTTCAACTTTTCTTCTGATACATTTGTTTGTAGTGGATACTTCATGATTGGACCGATGAGCACTGCCTAAAGCTGTTAAAGAATTGTTACAAAGCTATTCCAGACAATGGAAAAGTGATTGTTGTGGAAGCACTACTTCCAGCTATGCCAGATACTAGCACTGCTGTGAAAAGCACTTCCCAACTTGATGTGATTATGATGACTCAAATTCCGGGAGGGAAGGAGAGGAGTGAACAAGAATTCATGGCCCTGGCAACTGGTGCTGGATTTAGTGGCATCAGATATGAATGTTTTGTCTGGAACTTTTGGGTTATGGAGTTCTTTAAGTAACCAAGGCATATGAAAACTTATACACTAGAATGAAAGTGTTAAGGCTCCAAGCCTAATAAATGTTAAGGGTCCAAGCCTAACAAAAGATTGGCAAATATTTCTTATCTATAAGCAAGAAAATATTTCAGACTCAGAACTGCACATAAAGTCTGCAGATTATTTTACTTATTAATTTACTTTGATCTTTCCCTTCTAAAGTAACATAAGAAACGTAATGATATGAATTACAAAATGAAGACAGAGTACATTTATAACCGTGGTTAGAATAAGCTTATGCAAACAAAATGAAGAATGTTCACATATTTATGAACAATGCTGCGAGATATACACATATGTATAAGCTTCAAAAACCAACCACAAGTTCTTCTCCTATCTCAGCAGCATTACTTTTCGGGTTTGCTCTAGCCGCTCCCGATTATATCTTTGTATGTGTCTTTAATCTTCTGCGTCAAAGCTTCCCTGAAATTTCAAACACCAGATATGCCATGGAAATTCTATATGTTACTATGGCAAATCTTTTTTGGACCAATTAAAAGAAATAGAAACTACTTATATACTCCAATAAAGGTTTTTGTAGCAAATTGTACTCACCTGTCTGGTTTGAAAACAAGGTTCTTGTATGCAAACCACTGCAAAGATACATAAGAAAGGCAGGTATAAGAAGTAGGAAAGTGCAAGAAGTAGTGAATTGGGTTCTTTTCTGGCATAATCTTAATTGAAAAGTTTCTAAAAGAATGCAAAAGCAAACAAAACCCAACTTACCCCGGTGTAGCCAATGCCTACAAGCTCAAGAGCACCAGGGACTAAAGGAAGCCTATCAATTGCCTGTTACAAACATACCCATCAAGCAGATTAACCAGTCAATAATCGATTAATCGAGTAAGAAATTAGCTACTCAAATCTACAGAAATAAGAACACAGCAACTTAAAAATTTTACTTTGGAAACTATGGAAAGCTAACACAGAATGTGGATAAGGAGAGAGACACACCGAGATCAATCCAGTGGAGCCCCATAGTGCAACAGCAACAGCCACCCCAAGTGAAGACACTGCATACTTATCTTCAACTTTTTCCCACTAGAAAGCAAAAACAAATCATGTTGTGTCATCTAACTTGCTGAGCTCCTTCATACAAAAACACTAGATAGTGCCATAACTGAATGAAAGGCTTACAGCTTCTTGAACTGTCTTCACAATCTCTGGGAACTCAGTTGTAGCCACTTCTGCAGGTGCTTCCCCTGTGGCCATGGCCATGACATTGCGCGCAATCTTACGACCTAAAAGAAATAAAAAAGAAACATCAGTATATATGCATTGTATATTTACACATCTAGTATGTTATGTTACTAGACTGTCAATCTAAATGATACGTTGAATAAAATTTCACTTCATCAATCGTCTAGATTGGTCAAATTGTTTGGAAAAACAAAATTTTCATCAAACATATAAAGTACTTTGTAAATACTAATGATAGTAATCATGGATGGCTCACAATAGGCAGTAGTCTTCCCTGGGCGGTTCTGAGACTGAACCGGGGGTGGAGGAAGCGTAGGGAGGGTCACACATTGCGGCGATGGTGCTGCCGAGTGGCGGGGAGCCTTGGTGTCAACAAGGGTGGA
Source organism: Prunus dulcis (assembly GCF_902201215.1). NCBI lineage: Eukaryota > Viridiplantae > Streptophyta > Magnoliopsida > Rosales > Rosaceae > Prunus > Prunus dulcis. The sequence continues at coordinate 19,341,934 of NC_047651.1, read as the reverse complement.
TGAGGAGGAGATGGAAAGTGTGGAGGAGCTAGACGCCATGGCTATTGAATCCCCTACAGGTTATTTAAGTCCTATGAGAGATTCTGAGGCCACCAAGGACGAGAAATTTGATACAGTAGTGTCTGATGAGTTTCAACTTATCTTTCTTGTTATCTTTGTTCTTGGTTTGTAATTTTGGAGGGGTTTTGATTATTTTGCAATGGACAGTGGAGATGGTGTTCTCTCAAGTTTGGAGATGGAGAACCACCCATTCCTCTTCATGTGGATAGTGTGATGACATGGCTTGTAGGATAGGCATTTTGTGGTGTGTGATTTGGATAGGAAGCTCCAGGTTGGATCTCTGTTGTGACCCAAAAAAACCTCTCCATTATATTATCTTCCTCCCAAGGGCAAACTCAAAATTTTAGAAGACGGGTTTGTAACTCAAGTGATTGAGAGCTTCGATTTCCCTTTCCTACTATATCTTTTATAACATAAAATTAAAAACTTACTAGTGGGGCACAACTGAGTGAAAACATTTAGCAAAATATTTCAAACATCTCCATCATGCTTTGATATGGGAAAGGTCTAAAAGAGTGAAAATATCTACATGTGCATATGTGATAGGCTGTTCACCACCACCCAATACTCTTTTAGTAAGAAGATTCTCATCTGGTGTTAAACATTTGCACTCTCTATCCACTACTGGCATAAGCCTCTCATTAATATTGATGAACAAAATATCCTTAAAGAAAACAAACCATCATGTAAGCCTACTTGTAAGTCGTTTAACTAGGGGATGGGCAGCAGAGATTCCATAGGCATCAAAGAACAAGTTTCTTTTCACCTTTACCTATACTGTTGGTGGTAAATGTTAAAGTAGGGATGGTTGAGGTTGAGGTAAAAATGAGTTACGAGAATAAAGAAATGGTCAGCTTGCTCCCGGGCCTAAGTGATCTTGTCTTCTTTGGGCCTTCGGCCTAGTAATCTTAAACTTCAGTATTTGTGTGGACAGCAGGCCACACAAGGTAGTAAGGCACTAGCCCATTTTATTTTAGATGGTCATGCAAGGTTTCTTTTCCTTTTTTAAAATAGAGGCTAATAGGTAGGCTAATTTATAAGTTATAGACAAACTTAGTAGGGTGGCACTTTTTTTTCTTTTCTTTCTAATTAGATGTAACAGTTACGGCACAATCGCCTCCTTAAATTGCACATTTGTGCTTGTGGCATCGAAGCTTGATTTGTAATAAGCTAGCCTATAGGACAAATGCAAGTTTTTGTCGTTTACACACGCATGTTGATGACTGATAGAGTCGGTATGCCTAACGAACATTGAGTTAATGTATTTTAGAATAATAGTCAATCGTAGTATTAAATTATAATTCTAGTCTATTAACGATTGCTAGTCATCGATAATTTGAACACATCTCACATCATCACATGTAGCTAGGTCAGATTCTCCATTGGAGAGTCAAAGATGTGGTAGAAGGATAGGGGTAGGAGACTAGGGTTCTTTTTTCCTTTGATCTAACATGCCAATTCCCGCGTAAATCTAAACAAATCATCATACGAATGCTACATAGTATGCCCATGCTTCTTTTTACGCTACAGTGAAACGGTAAAACCCCAGTTGATAAAAGTGAAAATAATTGAAGGGAGTTGATCTCGAGGTGAATAATTTGCTCATGGTTAGAAAGGGATGGACAAACCATGGCATAGGAAAAAGGCTTTGTTTCTTGGATCGGAAACCGAAACAAACCCATGTAGCCCCTCCCACCCCCACACAGACGCATGAGAGAGAGAGAGAGAGAGAGAGAGAGAGAGAGGTTAAACTTAGACTTCCCTAGTCCCCACACTACTATACTACGACTCATTTTGTCTTCTTAGCCAACTTCTTTCAATATAATTTGAGCTTTCATGCATTCGTCCCACCACCTGTTTGGTAAAATGCCTCAAGTGGCACTTCACACTTTTCACCTTTATACACGTAGGAGCCCACAACCCAAATCCCATATATGATTCTATCGAAAATTTGCATATAATTATGTGTATATCCTATATATTCTTGGATTCATTATTTCACGAATAATATCTTTTTTTTTAATCATAATTTATATACAATTATGTATTTATTTCTCATTATATTTTACAACCGAAAGCGACTAGACCAACAATTATATAGAATTATTGATAAAGAAAAAAGCTCCTACTTCACCACATACAATACAATGATACAATATCACACTAACCCTACCTAAACATGTACTAGAAAAATAAAGGGAGATATAGAAAGCTAAAAAAGAAGATGTCCTTGAAGAATATGAAGAAAAGGCCTTGTTTCATGGTGTGGCCGAAAAGCCACTTGGGGACAAATCGGAAGCCGAAAGCTATATAACAACAAACAAAAAGAAAACAATAGATTATAGGCCTTTCTGCTGCCGATCGATCATCACAGCCTCTTCCCAACTTCTTTCGTGCAACCGTGCAATAATCATGTAACATAGAAAGAAGAAAGAAAATAAAAACGTTGCATTAAAAAAGTACGCAGAAGCAGGCACACATGCGCAGGCTGTCAAAGACTGATTGACTGGACAAGCCCCTCACCTCACCAAAGAAGTTTACTTTGAAATTTACTTTGACCCCTTTGAAATTTTGACTGATTGATCCCTTCTTCTTCTTGTGTTGACTTCAAGGGGTGACCATAGGTCAAAGCATGGCTGGTATGATGAAAATTTGGGTTTGGGGATTCTGATTTTCTGATTTTCTATGATCTGATTGATTGTACGGTGGTGATGGGGGTGCTATGCTATGCATATGATGTCTAGGTTAAAATGAAAGTTTAAAAAGGTAGATCTTGAAATTTGGAGGTGGTGGGCCAACAGAAAAAAAAAATGTGGGTCTTTTTACAGAGTCTCCAAGGAGATTTCTGGCACTCTTTTGAGATTGGGATGCCATACAATGAGGAATCTCTTGCTCTCTGATAAATCTCTGACCCCAACCTTCTCAACCCACCAAACCCACCAAGCAAAAGATATACATATATAAGATACAATTATATTACTGATAATGTTAACAAATAAAAGTACATGTCAGCCTTATATGGACAAAACCCAGTTACCCAAGTTCAGACTCAACACAAACACAGAGGAAGTGAGATGGTTTTGGCTTGGCGTTAATTAGGAGAAAATAAAAAATTTAGATTTGTTGTGGGGTGTTTTTAATTTGGGATTAGGGCCAACTTTTTTTTGCATTTCATGATGGACGGTTTTCAGAGCCTAAGCATGCAGTCATAGAGAGGACAGAGAGGTTCTCTTTGGAATTTGAAGTGTGTGAAGACTCTCTGGCTGTAGTCGAAGCAGAGTGTGTACAAATATTTGCAGCATCTGAATCACAACCCCATTTTCTTCTTTGGAACTTGGAAGATTTTTGTGGAAGGTTTTGTCTTTGGATAAGAACAAATAAGATTGAAGCCTCTTTAATAACAGGAGAAATTGTATTTTGCCTTACAATCTTGAGATTATAAAACACACTGAATTGTTAATCTGAATGGATCATTGTTTTGAATGTGTGTCTAAATCATCAATTAATAACAATGTTTTAGTAGTATTTTTCTCCATTTTGTTGGAAGACATCAAAAGTTTGAGTCTTAAAACCCGAAACACTTGAAAACTTTAACTAATATTATTTGCAATTTCTTAGAACATTTCTATTCATTTGTCACGGTAAAAGGCAAAGGTAGACAAGGGATGTTATCATTCACATGATTAGTGCTTGCTCTATCAATTTTTTTGTTTGTTTCTCACCCATTGTCATGGCAATCCAAGGGCAAGTACTATTCACATGAGATATGAGGAGAGGAATTTGTATAAAGTTTTTGTGTGGGAAATAAAGAATATGACTATATATTTAATTTTTTTTAAATTCTGAAATTTTTGGTCTTTTTTTCCCTTTTTTTTTTTCAATTTTTTTGTTATTTAATCTTGTCTAGACAAGTCTTACCTTGGGCCTACCCAACCTAGTGACTGGTGAAGCCCAACGCTTGTCCTGACAAACCTTGACTGCTAGAAACGGGATTGACGGGATTGGGAGCCTAGGGGGTCTCTTGCCCGAGCTAGTCTCTCCAGCTAGAAATGCTTTTAGAGGTGGGAAAAAATTAATAAAAAGGAAATTGAAATGCATTGTCCCATCAAACCATGGTGAACGTAGTCACACAGACATGTCACCTGCCAGGTAAATTTAAAGCTGATCTAATGTTGGAAAAGCACCAAAAGGAGAAAAAACAAAGGAACTGTTAACCAAAATGATGGAATCTCAAAACCCTTGGCATGCAAGTATGCAAAACCCTAACTAAACCAGCTGACGGCGTTTGCTTTGGTAAGACCAACCACATTGAGACTCTCAATTTTCCTCTGCCATTTCAAAGAAGGAGAAGTGATTAAATTAAGCTAAATATGCTTTATTAATCTAATGCCAAGGACAATTTCTGGAAATGTGAGATTTGTAGAATTAGATTATAGAATTAGAGGCTCGTTTTTCCAAATAAAACAAACACTTACTTTGATAATTTCAGACAAACGTTCCTTTTTGGGTTCCATTGTTATTGAAGATAGAGTTGCCCTAGGGCCTTGGCAAAGTTTCTCTATTTCTTAATTTTGGGTGCCTTCTCTCTCTCTCTCTCTCTCTCTCTCTCTCTCTCTTCTTTTTTTTATTTTTTCGTTTTGCCTTTTAATCGCATATTATTATTGTTAATGAAGTTAATTACTTGGAATCTGAATTGGTTAATCATGACACTTAGGCTAAATGTCCACAGAGTTTAAGGAAATGATTAAAGATTGACTTCAAACAAAAAGTGAGAAAAAGAAAGGGAAACATGGAGGGAGCTAAAAACCAAAAACCAAATGATGTAGATTGAGACTGAGCTTGAAGAAAGGCTGTGAGAAAGGAATATGAAATGCAGAGGCAAAAATGACTAAGACTTTGGCTTTTCACATTGGGATATGTGGTGCAGCTTTGCACACTTGCCTTTGCCCTCTCCAGTCTTCATCATCCATATGACAATTTTCAGGCAACTTTTTAGTGGGATTTCCTTTTTTTTTCTCTCTCTCTAACCTCACCACCATTTTGACTTTGCCTTTCCTCCATCCCATTTCAAATCCATGTCCTCACACAAAATCTTCCTGCCCATGTCTCCCCCTAAACTTCATTTCATCATGTCATGAATTATATACAATATGTAAACACAAAGGGAAAGCTACAAAATATGCACAAAATATTTGTAGCCTAAAATCTTAGAGCATACTGCATATATATATATATAGGACATTGACAGCCTTCCTGGACATGCCTTTTATTTGGTAGGTGAAGCTACTGTGAAAGCTACCACCTTAGAAACTTAGAAATGGAGAGCAAATTGATGAAGTGATCTTGAACATCGTATAAGTCCAATAAACTTGTAGCTATCCTTTTAAACAAATGGAATTATTGGGTGGCAAAAATGAATTTGAAGTATGGGGAAGTAATGTTGAAATATTCCACCAGCAAGAGCAGCAGGTGCAATACATGTGGGGGTGGTACCACTTCTTTCTGGCCACAATATATTTATCTTTAGCAATAACAGTGAGCATGAACTTATTTGGCAATAACTGTAACAAGTTCTTTTCACAAGCTTCCAGAGGGCACATGGGAGTGAGCCAAATTCAGCTGCATATACTGCCAACTTGGGTTCACATTTCAAGTTTCTGTAGCCTACCTCTCTCTCTCATGTCATTTCTCTAGGGCAATTTAACTAGCACAAGCCCTTAGGTTTAGGTCCTAGAACAGTAAAAAAGAGGAAAATAACTGAGCTGGCTGGGCTTGGAGCCTTTGACTAATTGCACCTCCCCTCCCAAAACTATATAATTTGGCAATTAGAAGGGTGTTTCATGATTCAAGCTTGAAATTTGAAAGATTATCATATCATCCATGGAGGCTGAAGAAAAATGTACAGACTTCAGAAACCCAAGAGGCAGGTAAAAGTGTTGGCTTAAGGACATGCATAAAGCCATATGCAATGATGAAGCACCTTACGGACTCATAGTCCATATGGATAGAGCCCCAAAAGTCAAATATAGAAAGAGAAGCATCCTTTGCAAAGCTGTAATGATGATGAGAATATCAGATATTCAAAATGAGCCCTAAACTCTCCAGCAAGCATGGTGGGCCCCCATTAAAAAAAACGAAAAAAAAGAGAGAGGAAGAAATAGACATCATCTGCAGCATTGTCACTACAACCTCAGCGGGTAAAACTAAAACACACAAATTTACATCCTAGGAGATGGAAACAATGTTTAAAGTGGAGGTTCCCTCTGCTCCCCCATCTCCATCCCAATATCCTAAAATAGTGAAAGACCACCTTACATTTTTCATTTCATGTGGTCACTTTCTTTTTCCTTTCCTATCCCTACTCTCTCTAAGAAATGAAATGGGGTTAGCTGCTTTCTGGAGCACTGCCTTTGACTCATTAAACCAATCAGCTGCAGCCGTTGATGAAGCTGAATATTTGATGTACAGCTCTAGCAATCTCATCTGCAGATCCTAACTTGCATCCTTCCTCTATCTGCAGTAACACACCAAATTTAAATTCCAAACTGTGTTAATATTATATTACATCCATACACACCTCTCCTCAAAACAAGAGCAATAAAATAACAAATGAAAAGGAAGCTTTACTGGGGTGTTGTGATATTATATCATATATGCTAGCCTGCTAGCTAGGGTAGCTTGAGATCCAAGTCAGAATGTTTGACTAGGAAAAAACAAACAGATAAGACAGAATGAAAAAAAAAATTTGTAAAAGATAAATAATACCTTGAGATTGAAAGAGTAAAGAACAGTATCCTGTGAAGAAGTAATGTTGAGGTGCAAAACTGTGAGCCTAAGATCTTCCAATGCAAGAATGGCTTTCATCAACTGGCCAGCTCTTCTTTGGCACTGGATTTTTAAGTTCACATGGGTTTGGATCACTGTGACATCTATGTCTGCAGCCTCAGACTTGTTCTGTGCTGTGACTTCATCCTCAAGGTGGGTGGTGGTGGTGCCTTCCTCATGAGACCCAATTCTGCATTGGGACAGAGACATGAACATTCCATTGGATGGCATTGCCATACTGGCAGAGGAGGATGATGATGATGAGCTAAAAGAGTTGTCACCATTGCTCCCTTGATCAGCTCTTCTCATTCTCTTTTGGGCTTCAAGGGATTGAAGCAGCTGCTCCAATTCCTTCACAAAGTCTATTGCACCCCCCACAATAGATGCTTGGTCACCCTTTGAAAAACAAAGCTTATTTCAATAAAGAACATATCATGGCTTCTTCAAGCTAACACATGAAATTGTAAGAAGCTAAAGATTAAAAATTCATATATATGCTTACCCTTTGAATGTAGGATGTGGGCATGAGGGACCTGAGAACATTGAGATGGTCATTCATTTGGCGCCTGCGGTTGCGTTCAACAGCAATGTGAGTCATGCGCTGGCTCTCTACTTCTTCTTTGTTCTTGGTTGGCCTTGTTCTCTTGCGCTTTCTTCTTTCTCTGGTGACTGGAGGGGATTTGGGGTACTGGGTCTGCTCAGGTTCATTTTGTGCTTGAGCCCAGGTAGGTGGAGGAGATCCTGATGAGTTATTGCCTTTCCTACAACAGTTAATTTCAGCTGAGTTGGGCTGTTCCTGGTCTTGGATGCACTCTGAACTAACAGCCTCCAGATTACCAGCAGAAACTGAATGTGGGTGATTATGAAGGTCCTTGGCTTCTGATTTAACAGGTGAATGCAACTCAACCATGTCATGGGTCACACAGCTCTCAATCTCTAGTGCTGTCTGAAGTTGGGTCTCCATTTCAGGCATGTAGGCTTTGCCTAACTCCCATGGATTCTTTAGGTGCTGTAGTCTCAAGAGTGCCTGAAAGCTTGGCTCTTTCAAGGGAAAGTAAGGTGGGGAGGAGTTTACAGTTTGTAACATCTGAAGGAATGGCATTTTGTCTTCCAAGCTTGGTATTGAGAGATGTGCTGCTTCTTCTTCTTCCTCAAATCTCAAGCTTTCTGTGGTGCTCAATCCTTGTTCTAAGCACTGAAAATCCAAATGCTCACCAAAAAACTGCAACAAACCATAAACCCAGAAATAATTATAAAAAATGTGAATAAAGAAAGAAAGAAAGTTTGGAAAAGGTAAGAACTTTACTGGGCTTCACACCTAACCTTTTTCTATTAAAGAAAGCAAGAGAAAAATAAAAACAAAACTGACATGGGTTTAGTGGGGGGTTCAGTTTCAACTTTCAACAAAGGAAAGGTAGAACAAAAATGGAATGAGAATCGAATGTGAAAGAGGAAAACAGTGTAGCACGGTGTTATTATTTCCAGGAAAACAACACACATTGCATTGAATGCAAGCATTTTGAGAAGTAAATGCAGTGCATTTTGAGAAGTAAATGCAGTGCATTTCTTGAGGCTAGGGAAGGGATTCTAGAAAGGGAAAAGAGAAAAAGAAAGGGCAGTACAAACAAATTGAGCAAAAATAACATAACATACACAGGGATCAATGGGTCCTTGAAGCCTCTCCATTGCAGCTGAGCTGAGCAGTTGTTGGGTGAACTGTGCCTTAAATTGTTCTATCTCTCTCTCTCTCTCTAGATATATTGGCTATACCAAGTTACCAACATTCCATTGTGATGCTAACAGAACAATTGCAATAAATATAAAAAGCCCCAGCAATAAGAAGCAGAATGAGACCCCATGAATCCAACACCATAAAATAAATATATTCCTTTGTTTTGTGATGGGTGTAATGATGCTCCTAAATAGAACAATATTTAATGCTCTGTGCTAGCATTGAAGAACTAACTAATTGAGGAGATCAGAAAGAGGTATAGAGTACTTGACACAAGAGGTTGAAATGGGCCTCAGAGAGAGAGAGAGAGAGAGAGAGAGAGGTGAAGATGGGTTAAAACAAAGGTGGGGTGAAGAAAATGGAAATGTACTAAGGTCGGGTGTGGTAAGAAATGAAGGGTGGAAAACTCTCAAACTGATTTTGAGAGGATATGCTAATAGTAATGCTTAGATATACATGAAACTGAGAGAGAGTTGGTGAGAGTTAGCAGAAGAGAGAGAGAGAGACAGAGTGAGAAGACTATGGTTGTCTGGTTTACAAGGTCCCTAGCATTATTGGCGGTGGCAGTTTTGTCCAGCTGCGAGGACAGACAGTTGTGGGGACTCTCTCTCTCTCTCTCTCTCTCTCTCTCAGTGCACACTGCACAGGAAAGAAAGAAAGAGAAAAGCTTGGGAAAGTCCTTCTATGGATTGAGTCACTTGTCTGACGATGGGTCATTTCCCATTTTCACACATGTCCAGCCAGCCCTGCAGCCCAACCCAACTCAACGCCCAACCCAATCTCAATTTTACCCATACTTCATCACTTATTTACTGTCTACCTGTACCCTCCGCAAATTCCCCCCGAGTTGCACTCGGGTTGCAATTCTAAAAAAATACGTTGGTATTTTCTACAATTTTTTATTTTATTTTAATTGTATCAAACTCAAGAAATTGAATGAATTTGTCAAAGAAATTACCCTTTACATGCTTACGTAATAGAAAAACTAAGTGTTTTTTTTTCCTTAAATAACTTGGAAAATTAAACATATTTTGAATATGGAAGGACCGAAATGAAGTCGATACGCAGTAGTAAGGCGACAAAAAGGGCAATGGGGTTATTTCGGCGCCAATAACTTTTTTATTTGCCCATACATTTAGTAAATTTGCAATTTGAACAATTTTTCTTTCAAGCGAAGAGGTAACATGTTAGACGAACAAGTTTTTGGCTCAGGCGCATTCATATTTAATTTCTTAAACTTATTATCATATTTTTGTAATAATAAATTTTTGGCTCCTCTGCAACTAATATATGAATTGAGACTCCGTGTTTCCATTTCAACTATTATTTTAGTTCTTTCTCAACTATGTCATTGTCATAGTCCAAATTGAATTGTTTCTGAAGTTGAAACAAAAAAACTAACTTCTCATGAACTTGTGTAAAACTGGTTTCGGGCTTAAATTTTTAGTGAGATGTTTGTGTTTCATGTGTCGAACGTCTTGCAAGTTATATTCCCTTCCATTTAATTCACATTGAAAACAAAACAAAATACCTATGCTTGTTTTTTATTTTTATTTTTGGCTGGGCCTAGAGCCACTAGCTGTGACTCTGTGAGCATGTTTCGCAATAAATATGTCGGGACACAGATTTTGTCTCTAAGTACTGATGGGACCGAATCCTAGATTCAAATCATATATTTCCCATTGCATTTCCTCCTTTTTAATCAAATTTGAAGTCAATTGTAATGCTATAGCATTGTCACAGCACCACACATTTTGCAGTGATCTAAATAAGATTATATGTCCATGATGGCAGATTGGCTACCTTATTAAAATGAACCCTCTCGATATTCATACGAAGAAAAAGAAAATGGAATTATTTGAGGTTTTAAAGGAAACTTTATGTGCTTTGTTTTTCTAATGTTTTTCCTTAATAAAGAAGGGGAATTTGAACATTAGGAAAAAGAAGTCTCTCTCTATTTATATAAAACCAAAAGACCGTATGGGTAAATTTTCAAATAACTCAAAATGATGCTTTTTGTCAATACGAGTTGGTTCAATTGGTAAGGTCCCTACATCTTGTGTGCCCCATCAGTATTCGAGTCCCCCCTGTCAACAGTTCTATGTTTGGTGGGTAATCTATAAAATTCTTCTGTAAATCCCTCCAGGTGGCTGCAAGGCGTAGAGGCCTTTGCGTAACTCCTTCTTAGTAAAGGTCTGGGGTTTGTCCTAGCCCTAGATGTGGGGGTAGTCTCTCCTTCATAAAAAAAATAATGCTTTTTTTAGAAAACTCAAAATTATCTTTATTTAAGAAAAAATAATAATAGTCTCTCCACTCGGCACCTAAGTTAATCCCTTTCCCATAGTTTAGATTAGATTAAAGTATAATATCTTTTGCATTAAAATATGAGAGAATTTTCATAAGTTACAAAATCTGAGACAGTTGCACCACTAGGCTTCCCACAAGGTTGGCCCAAGCCAACCCATATGGCTTTTGTTTCAATAGAAAGCTCTATACAGTGCCAATGACAAGGGTAATCAATGAGACTGCTATGGGCCCACTGTCTAGGGGGTATAAATGTTTATTTATTTTATAAAGAGGTATAATATATTTATTTTATATTTTTTTAATATTTTTTTAAAAGTAACATGGGGTGTTTTAACACTTTTAAGCTCTAATTGATTACAAATTTGGAAGTTTTAAGTTTGTTGTTCTGAAAGTCAAAAAAGAAAATGAAATGATTGAATTGTTACAAGTATTTATTTTGTTTATACATTATATTTGAATGTATCAAACGTAATCTCTTATATTCGATTTTTATATATTGAAATTTGAACTTATATATTTTATTTATCTTGAATGATAAATTTTTAGTTAATTCGAAAAAGTTAAATTTTGATTGAAAAATGAAAATTAATTTAACACGTAAATGAAAAAAAAATTATATGTATATAGAGGCCTAATTTTTTACAACTGCCCTAGGCCCTGAAAACTCAGGATGGGCCCTGGCTCCATATCAGACATTGCTTCCAGCTTGTGGTACGTAGGGATTGAGATACCTGTCATAGCTCAGGCCTAAGATTTTCTAAATATGTTCCCATTTTTGTCTTCATACAATACAAACCAAAAATAACCCAAATTAAATCATGCATTCACATGTATACGTATGCGAATGGTTCTTTTCAAGTTTCTGTAACATTTCCTAGTTCTCACGGCACCCTACAGCTCAAGAACCCTTCTCTGCCATTTGCTCAAGATCCTAACATCGATAAGCATATATGAATTGAAAGGCAACCTCTTATCGTGTTTCCTTTTTATTTCTAGGGTTGCTTTCAGACCACTCACATTGTCACCTGTTCGCTAAGCATATGTACTCTGTCCTATAAGGTGATTTATTTTCTTCTCCTGGTTTTTCTTTCTTATTATTGGGTAAAGTAGAGATCACGGATGTAAACTAACAACTCACTTGGAACTTTTATAAGCGCCACGACAACTTTTCAGGTATATAGTACGCACATACTCAAAGTCGTGACACGTAGTATCAGAGTTAATTAATATCTCATACGATCTTAACTTACCGTAAGAATATGATTATGATAAGATATTAGCTAGGAATATGAGTGTGGAATGCCAACAGTTGACTATGAACTCCATTTTTTACAGTTCATAAGTGGCAAGAGAACTTTTTTGGTATATAATACGTACATACTCAAAATCGTGACAATTAGTATCTGAACTAAACTCATAGGATGTTATTGTAGGAATACGAGTATGGAAGATTATGCTAAAATATTAGGAATACGAGTGGAAGATTACGCTACTTCAAATTGATAAGCTAGATACTTGGATTTTCAGTATCATGATCTAGGATCTTTTTGAAATATTGTCTGGCCTCATTTGTCACTACAAACAATTTTAGGCATGGAGGATATTGATGAGTGGATATGCAGAGAATGACAAATTCAATTTAATTCATAAGATAAATATCTTATCCAAGCCACACTGCCTCTATTCTCCTCACATTAGTTTATTATATTGCAGATCTGTAGCCACACAACCAGAAGCATATGCTTCAAGTCCTAAAATGTATGGCAGAATTTAAAATTCCTTTGTCTTCTTCAAGCTTGGCATTCCTAAGCAAACAAACATAAAAAATAAAAGAAAAAACTTATTGAGAAGTAGCAGCATTCAAATATTATAACAGCAAATAAATTTTAGCATTATCCTGCTATCAGTTGAGAAACTGGTTGTGGATTGTAGAGGCTGCTGAAACCCCAATACTTGGAAGTTGAAAACCTTATCTCCTATGACTTGCAACTTACAAGGTCAAGCTTCACATCGGCAGGCTTTGGCCCCTTTCGTTCTTGCAACTACACATACTGCCAAATCAATCTACTGTGCCTGCTTTCATATGTATATATTGATAACAAGAGATATCTGGCTATGTATTTCAATTCGTGACTAATGTTCTCTTGACAGACTGACGAATGTTCTCTTGACAGACTGTTTGATACATAAACATAATCATTTTGTTGTTAAACCATAACATGAATGTTTGGTTGAAGTTGATAGTAACTTAATATACTTAATGATACCTCCTCAAAATTGACAAATTACATAATGGTTCATAACAGTAGCAAAGCTAGCTCAAGGACAAGTAAAGTTGTACAGGCAGCTTCTAGCTTAAGTCAAGATGACCATAGTTGTCATTTATAGACCATAGATGTGGACCTTCATATTAGCAACATGATTCATCTGAATAGTAATTTCACTTAAGTTTAATGAAATGATCAAATGGCTAATATGAAGATCCACATGAGAAGTCCATATATGACACCTTCACTATAGAATTTCGCCTTACATATGACAATCGAATCAATCTAAGAGCCCTCACCAAAGCCCATGTGTGTGTATTGTTCCCTTTTAGGTTGGATAGTATTTTACCTAAAATTTAGACAAATTTGCAAGAAAACGAAACCCTATATCACTCAAGGGTTCAGATTCGGGTTCGGCTATAACACTAACTCGTTCTTAATATGAATACCGGGAAATATTACATCGGTTGAGTTGAGTCCTCATGGCACATTGAGTGGTACATTTGGTCTATTGAATGGTACATTTAGCCAGTTGAGTAATGTAACACCACTTTAAAGGTATAATACACCATCAGATTGGTCATTTGTTGCCCTTCATACTTAGTTTGTATGTGTGCGTAGAAAAATCGGCCCCTTAGATTGTAAGACAAACATTACAAAGCTACACAAACTGTTACAAACCAATCCAACTGTTGTGCACCGTACTATTGTTGTGCATTATTTACTTCTTTAATATATCAGCTAACTGAAAGAGAACCATTACCCCCTTGTAAGCTTGTGACAGTAAGGCTCCAGGAAATGCTCATGAAACCAATCACTCTATTGCTTGAATCCCAAATATCAAGTACTCAGGAGCACCAAACATGCAACTTTCTAAAGAAAAGAAGAAACATGTGAGCAGTGTGACCACTGTCCTGCCTAAATACAATCTTGATGCTAAAACTCTAAACCCCTTTTAAGAAGAGAATATGCAGCCATATAACCAATTTAAAGACCTTTCCTCTATGAGCACCTTGTCCAAACATCCCTCTAACGCTCAATTTGTATGGTCACATGGCTGATGTTATGCTCCCTTCTGATATAATCTATCACATCGTCCAGCACCATGTCTGCGTTTGCTTCTGGTCTGATTTTCACATGGCAAGCCAGCAGGACTTTCCCCACTGTGATAGCCCATATATGCAGCTCATGGATAGCCACCACTTCATCCATCTCCAGCAACCCCTCTTCAAGTTTTGTCGCATCAATCTCTCTTGGTGTGCTTTCCATCAGCACATCAAGTATGTTCCGCATCATATTGATCGTTGTCCCCAAAACAATGACCGAAAAGATTAGAGTGCAAATCAAATCGACTATCTTCCACTCAGGCTTGTACCATATGATTGCCCCTCCAATCATCACCCCGATACTTTGAACAGAGTCCCCAAGCACATGGAGATAAGCTCCCTGTAGATTTATGTTCCTTTGCTTCTTCTGCCCAAGTCCATCTTTTGGCTTATCCAACAGTGGCTCTGCATGAGCTTCATCAGCATGATGGTGTCCATGATCTTCATCAGCATGATGATTTTTATGATCTTCATGAGTGTGAAGGTGCTCATGTTCATGTGAGTGTTCCTCATGATCATGAGCATGATGATCATGAGTAGAAATTGTCATTCCATGACTGTGACCGTGATCATGTCCATCATGTCCATCATGTCCGTGCCCGTGCCCATGCCCATGCCCATGATCATGGCCCAACAGAATGGCCATAGCTATATTAACCACTAGACCAAATGTGGCAACAAGAAACATTAGAAAGCCATTCACCTCAGATGTCGGATGAATCATTCTATCTATGGCTTCATACACCAATATCCCAGCAAGTAACCATATCATCTGGATGGAAACCAGGGCACCAAGAATTTCAATCCTAAAAAACCCATAGGACTGACGGGGAGTGGCTTCCCAACCAGCAGCCCACATAGAGAACAAGGATATGGCAAAGGCTGCAACGTCCGAGAGCAAATGTGCTGCATCTGTCAATATTGCTAAACTATTGGCTTCAATGCCACCAGCAATCTCAACACCCATGAACAGAACACAAAGTACCACTGCAATTAAGAGCTTGCGCATGGAGGCTGATCGCTCTTTGGCATCTTTAGAGACGGATCTAGCATCCGAGAGTCCACATGGTGCTTCCCCACAAATCTTACTCCCACCAACACTCGTCTCACCATCATGACCATCTCGATGGATCTCAATAACCTGTGCATGATTAGTATTTTGTGCTTCCATCTGAAAATTCACAAAAAGAACCCATTAAAAGAATGCTTAATACTGTAAGTACGGAAAGTAGCAAGACAAAAGGTTTTGAAATAGGACAATAAAAAACCGCAATAACATTACATTATCTTGCTGTCATCTTAGCTAACAAAAAACATGCATCATTTATACAAGCATATGCTTAAGCAGGAAATGTTCATTTGTAAGACAATACAGAAGAACATTTTGACTAACTTAGAGTAGCTTTATGAGCTTGATAAGACCAGAGCACTAAAAAGAGAACAGAGCATACAAGTGTATTGTTAACTCTATTGAAAATAACTACAATTTCCTGCAACCTCATATCTCTTTGAAAACAGAAGTGCAATGAAGACATGCTAAAACAAACAACTCAAGCTATTGAAAAAACCAGTAAAAACAAAGAAGAAAAGATGCTAATCAAGGGAAGGAATTCTGGTAATCATTTTTCTGGCTGGACTTGAAATGCTTGCAGCCACTACAATTTGTAGACTTAACAATCAACCCTGGCAATTCCTTTTAAATGACTCATCCTATAGAGTACAAAACAGTCTTTACTGAGACAGACTTCTAGAACCTCATTAACTCCGAAATTTTAATCTTTCTCAATATCCCTACTTTTCCAAACACACAATAAGGATGTTAGACTTACTGGGTGAAATTAAAGTAGGAGCAGGTTTGAAAATAGTATCTTAGAGTGTGTTAGGGTTGCCAGGAGGAACTCTTAGCGTCAAATCAGAACCAACAAAAAAATAGCAAGCTATATGATCAGATCAGATTAATTGATCAAAATGACAAAATTGTTACTGCAGGTACACTGCAAGCAGAAATGTTGATATGCCAAAACATTTATCTCAAAGGCCTTTGACAATTGTGCAAGCAGACCCCAATCAAATATATGATCAACACCAAAGTAAATATGCAAATCACAGTCTAAAAGAAACCCAATAAACTATATATCTCTGGTGTAAAGCCTATAAGACGATCAAACCATCTCAGCCACAGCTCTCTCTCTCTCTCTCTCTCTCTCTCTCTCTCTCTCTCTCATGAAAAAAAAACAAGCTTTATGAGTTCACAAGAATGAGAAAGAACATCCATAAAAAAGATGAAATACAGAGGAAGTTGATGATCAGGATATTAACAGAAAGTAAGAGGTTTTAAGGACTCAGAATCTTACCTTTTAGTCTTAGCTACTTATGGCAGTGGCAGTTGCTGTGGCGTACGAAAAAAGACTGAGATGGGCACCAGCAGCAGCTTCTGCATCAAAACCCTGTGGCCTTGAGAGTATTATATATATTTAGGACTAGCTTCAAATGGAGCTCTGCAGAGTCAACAATTTCAACTGCATCCGTGGAAACTACCCTTTTATCCTCCACCAGATCTTCCAAATGCAACTACAAGTATTTGAACAGGAACCGACTCAAAGGTCAAAACTCTGGCCAAGTTTCAGTCAACGCTGTATTTTGAGTAGGTGGCGGAGCTCACACGGGTCTCAAGATCGTGGCAAACTTTGTCGAGTCTGTTAATGTCGCAGGCAACAGGCAGATTAATTTAACATAGACAAACCGATCCACAATAACAATATTCTACTTTACAGTTTGTTTCTATTTTCTGATGAAATTCACATTAGAATACAGAGTCATTAAGTAGGCTTTGTTGGATTGTAGCACCTTAATTAATGATGCTTGCTGATTATGATTTAGCAATCTGCGTCTCATCATGATTGGCTGTTTTTTCATGTCACTGCCATTTTGACGATTTCTTTACTTCCTCTATATAGATCTTAATTTTTGTGGGGGGTGTCTATAGATTATAATGGAATGACGGTTCAAAAAGAGTGACATTGAAATAATCAAGTTTTTTTTTAAAAATAAAATAAAATATTAAAAGAGGTTTTAAATTCGAATCTTTCTTTCTGATCGATAAAAGAAAGTTGTACATAAATTTTTTATATTTAATTAGTCCTTTCTGTGTTTCTGATTTTGGTAGCCAATTTGAATCTTTGTTGGTCAGTTTGGGCATCCAAAAACCAGAATGTTGGTTTTTTTTTTTGGGTCCTTTAGTTTTTGGTAATTTTGTTAATCATGTGTTTAATTACGGGTCTTGTATTGCATTGTCAAATTTAAGTTATTTGGGTGGATAAGATAGAGATTCTATCTTCCAAACCTCAAAACGACAAAGATTTTTGGGCGGACTTGAGATTCTATTCAAAAGCTCATAATGACGAAGTTTATGGGCCCCAAGACAGAGCACCCACCCCAACACAAGAGCACTACAACGACGTAATAGAGTTATTTTATAATTAGTCAAAGCAAAATCAATTATACACCTTTACATTTACATTGTTTCTATTGGAGTAAAAATCATATTTATAACTTCCGGAGGTATAAAGGAATCTTAACTTTTATCTATCCTTTCTCACATTTTCTCATGTAGGTTCATAGCTCGAGTTCGTACAAAGAGACAAACCACGTGTCCATTATAACCATCATCAATTCTTAAGAAATCTATAAAGCCTCAGAAGAGATGTAAAAAAAGATGTACATGTGTATCTAAATTTGCATTTTACGATTATGATGCAAATTTATAATTGTTTACACCTTCCCATTGCAGGTAATTCCGATAACAAATTGTGTATATTTAACATACACCTCATTATATAACCCCGCATTGAAGATGCTCTAAGGACCATATATAAAGCCCTCATTATAGAATTCTTGCGACAAAACCACCTATCAAACAAGACTACAATACAACCCAAAAACACTTGGATCCCTCCCACAATTTCTTGAACGAAAATCATGTCAAACCAACAATTTTGATGGAACCAAAATTAGTAAAACATGCAACCCAGGTTGCATATCTGTTTTTGGGTTTTATTCTAAACATTTATAGGTTATACAACCAATAAAGGAGTTCTGAATTGCTGGTATATTTTTAGTTTTTTTGGTATAAATTAGACCAAAAGATCTGACAAGAAAAGAGGAGAGAAGAAGAGGTTTCAATTTTGATCTTGGAAGTTGGATATTATTAATCTCTCTGTGTGTTGTGAAATTGTGAGTGTTGAAGTTATGGGTAAGCTTCAACCGATAAAATATGGAGAGGGAAATAGTAAATTTCAGATGGGTTTCATTACCAGTACGTACATAAAAGTTGTCATCTTTTTGAAGAAAAAGAACAAAGCCTTGAAGAAAACAGACTGATCTGCTCTGCTGCATGCACTGCAATTTGCATGGAATGGATCACAGAGAGCGCACGTGGTCCATAGATAGGTGGATCCTGGATGGGTCATGATGAGTCACGTGACAGGGCTACATGTGTGTAGGCTAAGCCCATTTGCTGATCAAAAGGGCCTATAAATACTTCTTGTAGTTTTTCAGCAAAGCCCAGATTTGTCACTTGAATTTTGTCTGCAGACTTGTGAAATCGGAAGCAGCTCAGCATTTGATTGTAAACCAGTCGAGAGCTGTACTGTACGCAAATGGTATAATTCTATAGTGAGAGTCTTATTCAAGGTCTTTAGATGAGATCTTATTTTTTAATCATTGGATCAAATTAATTAGTTTGATCCAGCAATTAAAAGATCTAAAGGTTTTAGATAAGACGCTCAATATGGAATTACTCGTACAAATTAAACGAGAATCATTTATCCAACAAGTTGATTAAATTCACATATATCTTTTTCTTTCTTATCCCCTTTTATGTTTGTGCTTTTTTATTTTTCTCCTTACAAGTTGAAAAGTGATCCCATGTTAAGTTCTCGTTGATTGGTTTAGGTTCAAGATTGATTAATTAAGTAGCTAGCTACTTTAATTAAGATGTGAATCTGATGCCCTTAAGCTCTGCTGCATGCTGCATGCACTAGACACTCAGAATAAATAAACAATCAAAGCATCGACAGATGCATGGAAGAGGGAATTTGGAGAATTCGATTCGATGCCCATTCAACTCAATCAGAGTACATACATGCAGATGCAGATAATTACAAAAATATGCCCATTCATGTTACAATATGTGAAGCAAGCCATACCTCCATTGTCATAGATGGACCTCACTTTATTATACATGCCCGATGTCATGGTCCTCCTTTCACTCCAAGAAACTACCATACCTCTCTGGTTGAATTATTTTTGCAATGTGTACGTGATTTGTAGAAAATCTCCTCCCGAAAAAAGAAGGCAAGCAGTATCTTTAAATGCGTTATCTAAAAACAAAAAATAATAGAACTACAAGTACTCCACCTTGATGTTGTTGTTGTTATATGAATTAAAAAAAATGCTCCACCATGAATATTAAATATTTAAAGAAATAAGTATTTTTAGAGAGTAAAGACAAATGTTACCTAATCAACTGCCTGGAACACACACGCATGCCATGTGGCAGTGCCAATAGTGAACACTCAAACCAAAATCAAAGCAAAATTGAAGATATGCAGAGCTCAAATTGATTAATTACTCTTACAGATTCAAAGGGAAATGAAGAACAAAAAAACTTGGGATGATCATAAGTACAATAAAAAGAAAAGGAAACATATTCAAGTGACATGAAAATTGAACAAGTTATCATATATCAACTTGACATGAAGGATTTCCAAGCAAAGGAACTTGACCCACAAACCCTCTCTTCAACCCAACCAAAACATCACACTTGACATAAACCCCATAATGCGCAGTCCTTATCGCACCGGCCTTCCACCGCAGCCTCCCCATCACCACCACCCTCAGCCCCACTACGCCGTACGCCTCGTCCACCGTCAGCCCGTTCACCACCTCCAACGACACCGGCACCGCCCTGCCGCCCAGCACCGGCGACACCGCCACCGTGCTCCGATGCTCGTGCACCAGCGACGGCAGGGCCACCTGTGGTGTGATCGCCTGGTTCTTGTACGACACGAAGGCGTAGAGGCGGTCGTAGTAGATGGACACGCGGCGGTTGGGGTTGTGGGTGACGAGGGTGAACTGCATGGTGGTGGAGATGAGGGGAGGGGAAGTGGCGTTGAGGTCGTAGACGGCGGCGCCGACGACGGTGAACTGGGGTTTGTGGGGGCGGTAGACGAGCCAGAGGGTGAGGGCGGTGACGCCGGCGAGGAGGAGTAAGATGGAGAGGCAGGTGCAGATGGATCTGTAGGGGCCGCTGGTGTAAATTGGAGCCATGTATCGTTTTTTTGTGGTGGGGTTTTTTTTATGATCTTCTTCTTCGGTCATTTTAGGGAGGTGGTGATGGGTTTTATCTGGAGAGTGCTCCTTTGTCATGGATGTGGCAAGTGCTGGAGAGAAAAAGTTGAAGGAGGAAGAATCTGTGTGACAATTGGAACAGAAAAGGTGATGGAAAAAGAAAGGGAGAGAGTTGGGTTTTGCTTTCTAGAGAACTATTCTCGGTCTTTTTCTAATTTGATTTGAAACCATGGGTGCTTTGTTACTACTTCTTGTGCCCTTTATATTATTCCTTCGGATAATCCCCATGTTTTATCACATAGTTTATGTTTTTCTTTTGAACTTAAATCCAATAATCTGGTCAACAAAAAATAGGTTAACTAGTTATTAAATGAATATTTTAGTGGTTTTATGGAACACATTATATTTCTCTATTTATTTAAACTACGAGAAAAATAATTTAAACTCGAGTGCAAAATAAAGAGCTCCTCAGCTCTAACTAACTTTAATTTCTTTTTCTCCCTTTTCTTGACTGATAATGGCAATAGCCAAGTTGCTTTGTGGTTAAGTATTAGCCTAAGCTCCCAAAAGCTTTTCAAAGAAACCAACTTCAAGTGAAAGTGGGAGATTTCAAAAGGCCGACCCACGCTTGGGACGGTCCTTTTTACAATTTTATTCCCTTTTTGTTTCCTTTGTTTCTAAACTAGAACAAAAATAAGCAAAGCGAATTCAACAAGAAGAGTAAGCTACTTAGCCATTTTAATTATCTCCACTTAATATATTTTTGTTTTTCATGTATAAAATTTGAGATGGGGAAAGCTTCTGTATCTCTCTAGAGGGGAAGCCTTAGCTTTAGCTTACGTACGTACTGCACTTTACCAACACAAGGATAAGTCCTGGAAGTTGTATGTATCTGCATGGAGACAGTAGGTGGCTCTGTTTTGCCATCGCCACATGCTTGCCTTTTGTTGGGTCCTGCCTCGTCATCCCGCGTGTTACATATTGCAGACACGTCACATGGGCCCCCATTTCATCTCCCATGCTAAGATCAAAAGTAAATGTTGACCTTTCTTGCATTTGTATCGATTAACTTAAGATTGAGCTCTTCCTTAAAACTAATGAAATTTTGATACTTGTCAAATTCAAACACCATTGACTAAGTATCAAAACAACATTGGTGGTAAAAACGAGCTACCAGGCCTTTTACTTAACTTAATTGGTTAAGTGGTTAGTGCTATACAGCCTTAAAAGCTCCTTTTTCTCTCATTATTTTTCTGGGAAAGGCATGGGGACAAGACTCAGAATCTTTCCCACAAATGTGGAGTGAAAAGTAGAGAAAGCAAGAGAGATGGAGAAAATATCCAACGGGCAAAACAACATTTTGATGCAAATTATTATACCATTCGACCAAAAATATATATATATATATATATATAAATATTATAGAGCATTAAACCTCTCTAACTACAATCACTTATATGAGGTGCATGCATTACAAAGCATACTATGTAGAGATAACAACCGATACTTAATTACAGCACACTACCTCTTTTCTCATCCCAAACTAAAACAAAAACCCAATGGCAATGATGCCAAAGAAACCTGCAAATTGTAGTCTTCAGCATTCACTGCATCATTCTGTGCTTCTTTATAAAAGCTTCAAGAATATAGAAGGAATCCTGCACCACACAAACCAAAGATTCTTCGCTTTAAACTAAACCCATGTTCAGTGGAAGGCGCCAGAACTCAGTGTTATAACTCAACAGCAGCATCTGCAGTTGGGGAATCAGTCTGCGCCCGATGCACGAACTGACCTTTCACCCTGGGCCGCTGCTCTGCCAGTAGTTTCCGACTTTGGTATCGGACCTGCATATAAACATGAGATGTTAAGGGAATGAAAACATCTTATGATGATATGAGTTATTGTGTGTGGTTTGGTATTAGCAACTCAAAAATTGGAGGTTTCCAAATCTAGGTTTATCAGAGCGGTTATTCAATCTAAAATGTAAAATTGAAGTATCCAAGTTGGTACTTGGTAGTGGTAGTAAGAAGCCTATTGTAGAACAATAATAATTGCAAATGCAGTTAAACCAAACTTTTCCATAAACATGGGTTGTGTCCAGCCTCAAATGCCAACAAGCGTCAAGAATGATTGCAAAATTTAAAGAAGATGATAATACCTTCTTCTCAAAGCATCGATCTTTCCGCTTCAGTCGGAACTTAGTCAGAGCTGCTTCCCTTTGGCTGGAACGAAGAGAATCAGCTCCTCCAAGTCCCTCATGAACATAGTGACCACTGCCATTCAAGCTCTCAGAAGCCACGGTAATCTCACTAGCCACAGCCAAGGCATCTCCATCATTGCTAGTACAATTGCTTCCATATGCGCCGCTACCAATATTATTGCCAACTGCATTGCCCAAACTACTACAAGCACTCTGCCCAGTAGCAGGAGAGCCAGGTCTAGATTCCTCCATGCGCTCCAGTTTGTTCTGTTTATGCACGGTTTGGTCAAAAGATTTATAGGTAGTTTTATCAGACAGGTGACAATCTTGTTCTGAGTGGTGAATTTCAGGATTTGAATGATTTGAAGTATTCACAGGGAAGGACTGTGCTCCATGGCAAACTGATTTGGTACTCCATGTCGGGGTTAAATCTGATTGTCTAACAAACAAGGATGGGAAAGAATGATCGTATCCAGCACAAATATTATCAGACCTTACCCCAATCATCCCAAGTTGAGGACCTGGCAAAGATATATCAGCTTGGGCAGTTTGACGAGATACCAAGGTAGACATTTCTTGGCTATCATGGGATTTACTTGCAACCTCTGATTTAGTACTGGGAAATGTTGGGAAAAGGGATTGCACTGTCTTGCTATTATTATACCTGCATGCACATTAATTTGATCAGAAAAATCAGTGATATAACCACTAGTTTGCATTTAAAATTTGAACAAGTTACAAGTTATTCAAATTTTGTTCTCTTTCTTAGGGAGGGTCATAGGATTCTATATTATTGTAAGCAACAAATACAGTTGGCTACTTGTTTTATTACTATTGAATTGATCATCCTTTCATTGTAAATGAGAGGTCAATTAATTTACGTCATTATTGCAACTCTCTGAAATCTCCGAAATCTCTACCATTAGCTTTACTGCTACCCAACAGCATTACCACTGTAATAGTCACTATTACTGATATATGATTTCTCACATCAAAATCACTATCATATATATATCTTCATTCACCAAATTGATAACTGCATTTCAGACAAATAAACAGGGAGCCAAAAGAAAAAACCACAAACACATGCTTTATTTTTCTTTCATCATCTCTCAAGTTTAACAACGGACAGGGAACAAAAGTACTCACCATGAAAAGGCAGAAGCATCAGAATGGTTCAGCAAAGGCCTTTCGTCACTCGCTTGCTTGTTTGAACTACCCAGACCACTTCTCAAAGAAAGTTCCAATTGTGGAGCACATCCCATGTGCTTTGTACCATCCTCTCTACTCTTAGGGTGTCCAACAGTGCACTTGGGTGGATTGTCAAAGGTGCCAATGAAGTCAATAGCTCCACTGGATGGTTCATCCAGTTCATAAGAGCAGCTGTGAGTTTCACTAGAGATGTTAGCATTTCCTTTGTAACTTTCTGGTAGGATACCTTCACCTTCAACCATTTTTATAGCAGAAGCATGGTCCTCTCTCAGTCTTATAGCAGTTGAGGTATGACCATTCAAAGGTGCATCATCTGATCCAAATGTACCCGAATTCTCTGCAACCAATGGCTTGTCAGATACCCCATGCTAAAAAATTACTGAAAGAAGAAAAAACTACAAACAAAAATAGAGAGGAAGCAAGAAGATATGGCGTACCTTTTGCTTCACTCTCATGCATAACAGATTCCTTCGCTAGCCTAGCGCACTCTTCAAGCCTTTCCATATCTGTATTGCTCAAATTAGAAGCACTCCCATACTTTAGTTGTGAAATATCCTGCATATTTTGCATGTATGCACTCTCAGCTCCCAAGAAAGGCGTTGTACAAGAACTCTGCACAAGAGGTAGACAAACATGCCGTTTGTATATGAAACTCCATGGAACCAACCTATTCTCGAAGTAGGAAATTTTCTCAAGCAACAACTGACCTCACATATGCATAATCCTGGATACATACTTCTAAAAAGTTATTATTTTTTAATTCAATTAGGCAAGTTAACATGGGAAAAAAACAATTGATACTTATTGACATATTATCTGAGATGTACTACATTTGACAATTGACACTTTCCTTATCCGAGATGTACTGAATTTGAGATGAGAAACTGGCATACGTTAGCAATAGAACATTTATGCGTACCCCTAAAAGCATGACATGTATCATGAAAGAGATTATAGAGATTCAAGCAGAATTAATGCCCTTGAACAAATGAGCGACGGCAAAATCGCTATATTAATTAAATATACTTACTTGTGCTTCACTTCCTTTCTCACTGAATTCCTTATTTCCTCGCATAGAAACTGCATAATCATTTGAATGTTTACTTGCTCCATTATTCTCAGAAGTGGCTTCAGCTTTATGCTGTGGAACAGTTGAGTTTTGAGGAGCTTGTGCACCAATCTGTTGATATAAAATATAAAGAAAGAAGAAGATATGTATCATTTAAACTGTAATAATCACTGCAGAAATTAAATAAAGATAAGCAATCCAATAAATTACTAAAAGGGCAAAGTGAAAAATGGAACATACAGTTTGCCTTCTCCAAACATGCTGCCAAAGGTTCCTCAACTCATTCCTCCTGACAGGCTTAATGAGATAGTCAGCTGCACCTTTTAGCATGCATTTCAAAACCGTGCTAATAGCATCCTGAGAGGACATCACTGCGCGGTCATCAGAAAAGGTTAGCTTCGCATACCATTTTCGGACCAACAACTATAAGTAAGAAAGAGAGGACATTAAAAGGACTGTTTCATAATCCATTTTCAGACCAACAACTATAGGGAAGAAAGAGCACATTGTTAGGTAAGAGTAACATACTTATCACAGGGATGTTCTTGCACATGTCATGCTCCATGATTAAAGTAAGGAGCGCAAATCCGGATATTGACGGTAGCTCTGCTTCAGTTAATATAAGATCTATCTTATGATGTTTCCCCTTTATGACCTCCCATGCCTTTAATCCATCACCAACAGCAACAACTGCTTAATCCAAACACACACAGACAGTATATTTCAGAAAGTGAAGATCCACACTTTCTACAAACATTTAAATGACTACAAACAACCACAATTATATCATTTCAACACCTTGATTGTCATAAAAAAAATTCACTAAATGAGAAAAAGAAGGAAACTTCATATCAAAATTAAGTCAAATCATCGCATTTTTCACAACCAAAAAACGGAAATTCAAATACAGAAAGAGGGAACAGAGCAATCAACCTCTGTAATTGCATTTTCGAAGTAGCGCAGATATGATCTGACGCGTCGAATCATCGGCTTCAACCAGAAGAACCCTGAGCACCATTTTCGGCAGATAGCTCCCCCAGCTCACCACCTCTGCAGAGCCACTACCACCACCACCACCACCACTCTCTTCTTCCTCCATGTTCATCTCGTTCTTCACAGTCTCCATATCCTCACTAACCACAACTTCACCCATTTTCATGAACTCTACCAAAAACCAAAAGCACACGGCTAAATCCTCACAATTTCACAGAGCTAAGCTAGAAAGCAAAAGTCAAAGTGAAATAGGGTTTAACACTTTCAAGTTGCAGAGAACAAAAAGATTCAAACTTTACCTCATCCTCTTCAGCTGAAGAAGAAGAAGAAGATGGTAGCCCAAAAAAAAAAAAAAAAATCTAAAAATCTTCCTTGAAATTCGCCAGAGAAGCTTCGGATTAATATTGTGGGAGGAAGGAGCTTTTGCTCACAGCCGCGAAAAACATGAGTAAATATCTTTTGCTTTGCTCTCGATGGCCCCGATCAAAAGGAGGGTCGTCATTGGTTTCTGGGTGGAGAGCTGACGTGGAGCGTTTTCGGCCACCGGTTTTGATTTATTCTCGCTTGTGCTGATCATCTACGGCGTGCGGGGTCCACACGGGACACATGTCTGAGAGCCTGGGGCTTCCCGGGCTGGATATTTTTTAGGAGCGTTGCCACGTCCGCTTTGCTCCACCACAAGTACTTGGGATCTCATGGTTGTGAAGGTCGACACGTGGTCGCTTCCGAGGCAATCGTGTCTCCGACCTTTGTGATCTATTTTTCCATGTCATTGCCCTGATGATTGATCCCCTATATCTTTGGCTAAAATGTTTTGGAATGTCGAAGTCGTTAATAAAATAAAATAATTAGAATATGAAAAGTAGTATTGAATATTAGAGTAAAATTATATTTGTTCTTTTGGTGTTTATATTGATAGAATTCTCTCAAATAAAACTCACTAATACTCAGATTTCACACTCTCTCTTTTTCCCTCTCACTCTTCCTTTCTTTCCTCTCTTCTCCGTTGGTGTGTTTTGCTAGCAATGGGAAGTCCATTTATAGGCAAATTGGATGGCTTCCAACATCATCATTAAGCTTTTTGAATATTATTTTCTTCTTTTTTTATGTGGACTCCACCACTTTCTTTACAACACTCTCCTTTGGAGACCACAATGTATGGAATATACATCGTTAAAAATCTTGCCAGTAAAACCCAGTATGACAAAAATTGGTCGAAGAGAAAAAGAGTACATAACCATGTGTAACTTAAAATTTTGTGTCTATTGACACGCGTGCAACACTGCCCATTAAAACATTGCCAGGAAAAACCCAATATGATAAAAACCTGGACGAAGGAAAAAGAGTACACGGTGTGAAGATTTTTATTGACAGCACACTCCCCCTGATCCTTGGCAAAATATATTTTAAGCCATACTGTTGATCATCTTTCTAAATGTCATAGTTGACACTGCTTCTGTGAGTCAATCTTGTAATATTGTTGGATGCTCCCCCAGATATCTTCTTGACTATCTTTCGAAAGGGAAGATCTTTCGAATTTAGTGAATGATGTAGCCATCAACAATTCATGTAGTTGAGTAAGCAAATATATTTTCAGTGAGCTATCTCTATATAAATCATACAAATTTCTAGAGTCCGCGAATCAAACAAAAACCTGGGCTATTTGTAAGTTCACTTGAAAAGAATATGCCCGTATATTATTTTATGCAGAGATGGCATCAAATATGTCTAACATCATCCCAAAGTGGTGGTGATGGAGCTGAGCTCTATCTGGAAAATACAATGTCTGATCCAGTATATTTCCCAAAAAATCATTTAAGTGCCCAACGGATAATCCACATAAAAATACTTCAATACTTTCTTAGTATAAGCAAGAATCTCGTTGGCATAATTCTCGATTTTCAGGCCGAGACAAATATTTCTTGAACTCTTCAGGAGTTTTAATCAATTATCAACTCTTCAGGAGTTTTAATGTATTGCAACCATATCATAATTAATGTACTCACTGAGGCAATTTATACATATTAATATTGAGTACAAAATTTGTGCTCGAGGCATATGTCCTTCAGAGGCTTGCTTCATGCGATTACAATCCTTCATGGATTT
The DNA here is from genome assembly GCF_902201215.1 of Prunus dulcis. Classification (NCBI taxonomy): domain Eukaryota; kingdom Viridiplantae; phylum Streptophyta; class Magnoliopsida; order Rosales; family Rosaceae; genus Prunus; species Prunus dulcis. The sequence goes on along the minus strand of NC_047651.1, from coordinate 19,313,705 downwards.
TATTTAAGGGATTACACTTCATGACACATTATATAGCCTTATATCCAGCTATTTGTTCTGCTTGTACATCTTTAGGGAATTACTTCTGGCGATATGCTCACTGCATTTAATAACCCTTAAAGATAACATGTTGGTCTCATTAATTGTGCAATAAGAAGGCACGGCTGCATCTGTAAATATAGAGAACCTCAACATTCCTTGTTTCTACCAACAACATTATGTCATATAAATTGAGTATATTCCTCTTTTATTCCAAACACCAAAGTATAACTTTTAAGGTTAACATCTTTTGGGGTTCGTACTATGGGTTTGGTTCACGTTCATTCTCATCTGTAATGGAATTGCCTTTTTTCATTTTTTGGCCAATAATGTTGTCGACATTTAATAATAGAACATGATTCTAATCAACACAGCCCATTGATGATTTGAGTAGCTACTCCAAAATCAAAAATTGTCATTCATCAATTTGTGATCCCATTATTCTCATGTGTATGCACATGCATTAATTATAGCATTTCTTTGCTTTCGGGTACCCAAGCCACTTCAGGGGCTTTTATTGTTTCTTTCTAGACTGACATCTCTTATGGGATGAATTATGTGAGAATGTGGATCTTAACCTCCAATTGAGCGTTATTTTATAGTAGGACGTGGATAATCTCTATTCAGAGAGTTGGAATATTTAGAACCCATATATCTGTCATGTTGCAAGCATGCCACAGATTAATACATGCATGTCAATTAATTGTCATTCTGGGACTTTAAATCATATAATTTGCTACGCATTAGGCATGCACCTTATTAATATTGACATGTTAATGGATTGTCCTTCCGGGACTTCAATCCATATCATTTGCTACGAAACAGGCGTGCATCATATTGATCACTGCTATACCTATGTTATGTTCTTATGAGACTTTAATCTATGCAGTGTATTATCAATGTAATCAACTTGCAATCTGTGAAATTTGCATTAATAATTCATGAATACATATCAGAATGATACAAGCCATTCTTCTGGAATGGTCATAATACAAGTCGTTCTTCTGGAACGATCTATAATGCAAGTCATTCTTCTGGAATGGTCCTTTGCATGCCGTTCTTCTGGAACGGCCTTATCTCCCCATTTGGTTACCTTTAAGGATGTCGTACAAAATATCAAAATAAGAGTACAAGCATGAAATAACACAAGTATTGCTTACATCCTTAGGTGGGAGAAACTTTGCTCAAATATCATTCAAGCTCGTATCGGCTCAGCAAATACAATGTAATGCTTGATGATCTAGTTATATCATGCAAGGGCAAAAATCACAATTCTTCTGTCTTTGTAAAAAAGAAAAAAAAAATCAGTGTTAGGTTCACTACATGGATTTATTCTTCAGATGTTCATTCTAAAGAAACAAAATCCCTTATTAATAGAGAGTTGTAAAAAGAAAGAAAAGATACAAAGAATTGTGATATTGATTGCAAGGTAGGTAAGAAATCAGGGAAGGAAACTAGTGAGATAACGGACAACAAACTCTCATTTCTCCTAGCCTAGAAGAACTTCAGGAGATTAGATCATGTGGTCATCCTTACAGTTCCCTGATCTAGCTAAAACGTGATCAGGGATAGTTTTGCTTCCTAAATGGATGATTAGAGATAGTCTCGCTTCTCAAGCACATCGAGTGCTCATTGATAAGGAAAACAAGGGGATATTGCATCACTAGATATGGAGAAAACTGGATGTATTATGCAAAGAAGATTTCGTTAGTAACATATTTATACACAAATTAGAGGAATAGGTAGATCTAATGAATTTCAAATTAACCACAGAAATTTGTGAGGTTCTCGAGATTTCTTTGAAAAAGTAACTCCGTGAAATCCTAAAAGCAAGATCAGTTTTGACGAAAATAGTCCTTGAAACCCTTAAAGTGCTGACAGATATTAATGGAGGCAGCGTGAAGTTTTGGAATCTGGACAAGAAAAAGAGAATATGCGGATCCGAGAAAATATTAGGATCCAGGAAATAGTGCCACATTATCATCTATAGATATTGCCTCTGCAAGGCCTGATTGGAGAAACTGCGTTTCAACTCAACTTCCTTCCATTTTTTGAAAATTTAGCTTTTCTAAGACTTTCCTCGAAACCCTTTTAAAATGTCTTCCTCTTCTTCTCCCTCAAAGCATCTCGATTTAAATGTTGCTCCCAAAACAACTCGTAACGCCAAAGTCTGGCGTCCATCCTTTGTATCCCCAAATCGTCATCTCACGGTTAATGATTCTGTGATGATGAATGATACGACTACTGTCATAGAAGCTAGGAATTTCCTTACTCCTATGGATGAAATATTATTAACAGGAAGGTCTGACGAAGAGGCTATTGATGACTCAATGGCTTTTAGCATTCAGAGTGCTGCTTCTGTTTCTAACATGGCTAATCGTTTATGTGCCAGAGCAAACGAGATTCAGGAGTTGAATACTAAAAATTGGTCTCTTCAGAGAAAGCTTCATGAGTCTCAACAAGAGGTTGAGAAACTTAAAGAGGAAAATAAGGCCTTGTTGAAACTGGTGAGTTCATACTTCATTGATATGTGGACAAGGCTTGACATGCTGTAGATTTCCAATGAAAAGATTCTGGGAGACCACGAGAGGCTCATGGCTAAGCTTAAGAGGTGTCGTTTTTTTCCTTAAGAGGCTTCCGGAACATAATGGAATTTTTATAGATTTTACAGAGCCTGCTCCTTCCTTGCAGATGAAAAGAATCTATCTATTGTATGCTCCTTTCCAGTTATAATAATTGGGTAAATACTTAAACCTGTACATGTTGTTTTTACGTCTTTTCAAAACGACGGTTTGGAACTTTGAGCCTTATAGGTTCAAATAACCACATCAAATCTCTCAAATTACATATTTCAATGCATGTGAGTCCGGAACTTCAAGCTCGGGTTAAACACGACTTGAAACTTTATTTGCCTTTTTCAAATGGGCATGAAATATAAATTGAGTAAAAGCCATGATAATATTGCAATATAGTAGTGAAGAGCATTAACTACTATATACCCAAAACTTCAGGTTCAGGATCTCTCATACATTTGGATCCATGGGCTTCCAGCTCAAATCATATAATATAACAAAATATGTGGGGAGCCTCAATTCATCATTTGAGGTTTATTTTGATATTATCCATTTCACGGTGTATTCTTAACAACCAGAGTTCGCAATATATATTTCTTCCTTGAGGTGTCGATTGTAAAAACATCAAACTTTATTAAATTCATCATTTTCTTATGCCAAAGAAATATGTGGTGTACCACAATTTGCAATAATACCTCATGGGTTGTCCATTTAACTACTGAAACTTCAGGTTCTCAATATTGCCAGATTTTGAACTTCATGCCAAAATTGCATATTTTCATGGCATGAACATTTTTATAATTTCTCATACATATTTCGGGACTTCAGATCCTTACATAATTGTTCATGTTTTGAGGAGCTTCTGACTTCTCATTTAATTGCTCATCCATGAGTTTAAGGAACTGCATGTTTCCTTTTGTATATAGTGACGGTTTACCCAAAATGGTTAATATTTATGTGTATGCCACTATTCATGTATACAGTACTATTCATCATGTCATGAATACGTGTCTATTCATGCGTATAGTACATTTGCCAATATAATTACTATTCATGTGTACAACACTATTAACCAATACGGTACTGTTAGATTATCAAGGAACTCTAAGTCCTTATTTACATGTCAAGGATCAAGTATCTTCAGGTCCGATCTCTTGTTTACAAATACCACTGCCAGCTCTCATATCATTATCATCATCATCAAGGATCTTCAGGTCATGATGTAGTTGTATGATGAGGATCAAGAAACTTATGGTCATGATCTCTGTATGTTGTAAAACTCATCATTTCACATAATTAATTCATAAAATAAATTGCTATAAATTGTTTGTAAATAAATTGCTAGTATGGATGATAAACCCCCACCATGCTTTAAATAAAGGTAAAATGTGCCGTAAAATAAATTCATAAATTAAATTGATTCATGTATGGACGTTAAACCAGTAGCATACTTTAAATAATAAAGTAAATGTGCGATAAAGTAAACGTGCTGGTATGGCCACTAATTCTATTCCATACTTTTAAATAAAAAATAAAGGACGTTGTGTGTACGATAAACCCTCATCACACTTTTAAATAAATATTATCGTATGGGTAACAAATTTACACCATATAGTAAATAAAATAAATGCTAAAGGCAATTGTGTGGACGATAAACCCACTTCACACTTTTAAATAAATACTATTGTATGTGTAATAAACCTACACCATACAGTAAATAAAGTAAATGCGGTGATAAAACCACCACCCCATATATATGAAGTATATAACATATTATATATTGTAGACAATATAACTGCGACACTATTCAAGATATAATAAGATAGGTTTTAAGATCACACCATCATTTTTATTACGATAATATGTGTTACAGTGCGATGGGCAATGAAAATTACACCACCATAAAATAACAGGATGAGGTATAAAACCGCACTATTTGAAATTAGAGTATGAAAAAATAAATTAAACAAACATGGATGAAACAACATAAAAATTGTGAAAATACAAAAAAGAAAGTTTGCATGTCATCGTAGTAGTAAAGTGAGATGAGACATAAGACAGAGAGGAGACAGAGAAATAACCACATAGTGTTGAGCTGGGAAAATTTAGAAGTAAAGAGGAGAGACTATCGTGCTGATAATGTGTTATAAAAATAAAATAATCAGAGTATGAAAAGTACCACTGAATATTGGGAGTAGAATTCTCTCGGACAGAACTCACTAAAACTCAGATTTCACACTCTCTCTTCTTTCCTCTCACTTTTCCTTTCTTCTCTTCCTTTCCTCTTTTCTCCGTTGGTGTATTTTGCTAAGCATTGTGAAGCCTATTTATAGGCAAATTGGATGGCTTCCAACATCATCATTAAGCTTTTTGAATATTATTTCTTTTTTTATTTATGTGGACTCCACCATTTTCTTTACAACAGAAGGCACTGAAAAGCTCATTACTATGTGGTTTCTTATACATGAAGTTGTATACAAAAAAAAAAAAAAAAAAAAAGGTACATCACTAATGAGGGTCTTAATTCGAGTTCAATTGCGCCCAATAAATTGGCAAGCCCAAATACCAGATGAACCAACGGTTTACATTCAAATTGATGAACCAACGGCCTACATATACTATAATTGATAATACATTACATAATTGAAAATATGTGGAAATACATGTAGTATATGTGAAAAATATGTCGTTAGTTGTATGTCGTACATATAATATTTCTCATATAATTACAAGTATTAAGGAAAATAAAAGTATTTTTCAAAAGTAAGTACGATGTACATGACACACGAATTTACTAAAATTAGTTTATTACTAGACTAAAAAAAAACCTTGTGAATTATTCAAATTATAATTATTAATAAATATCATTTAGTACTAACAGTCCCGATCTCTTGGACCACAGGAGTCCAAGAGATTGTGGTCACCCACCGTTGGATATTAATCAAATGGTTCAAAATGATATATATAAATGCAATATGACATAAATGATTATTACCCGATTCAAGTCATAAATGAGTGAACCGTTGAATTTACATCCAACGGTGAGTGACCATAAATCTCTTGGACCACAGGAGTCCAAGAGATTGTGGTCACCCACAGTTGGATATTAATCCTATGGTTCAAAATGATATACATAAATGCAATATGACATAAATGATTATTACCCGATTCAAGTCATAAATGAGTGAACCGTTGAATTTACATCCAACGGTGAGTGACCATAAATCTATTGGACTACAGGGGTCCAAGAGATCAGGACTGTTAGCAAGCGATATTGGGGGAGGTCCTCCTAGGTATTAATACTTAAAGATGTGAAAAAAATGTAACACGTTACAAATAGGAGTGGGATTTTACACCTTCGTCACTCCAAGTTTATATTTTTTGGTCTCAAATGGGATGACAGAACACCAAATGAATGAAGAGAGAAAAAACCGCAACAACCGTCACTCGCTCTCACCCTCCTACCAAAACCCGCACCCTTCTCATCCTGCATCTATTCTTTGTAGGTGCTGCATATTGCCCTTTTGGTGGTGCACTCTAGGTGTTCAACAAATTGCCTAAACTAAGTTGTGATGTGCTTAGTGCAACGCCTATTTTTTAAAAAACATTCTAGCCAAAACGACGTTGTTTTGAACCAGACTTTAAAAAAAGGGATCCGGGGAGGGGGAAGGGGGGTGGAAGCTGGATTGTGTTTCGTGGGCTTTAACAAGCATTCTAGGGCTTGCTTAATAAATGATAAACTTTGAAAAAATGTCTTTAACCTCTAGGACTTTTAACAATTTTATTTTTTTATTTTTATAATATTTATTTTTTAAACAAGGATTAAAACAACAATTATAGGTTATTTGTAATGCTATTTTTTTCTAGAACTTATGAATGACAATGGCATTGTTTAAATTATAAGGATATTTGGTTGTCAAATATTTTTAAAGCTTTTAGCCTTTCAAAATTGCACATTCACTAAAAAATTCATGGATCCGCTAGTGCTTGTGCTTCCATTCTCCTTGCAATTTAAGTGTTCTCCTCCCATCTTCTTCAAGAGGGGAAGGAGAAGTGAAGAGGATTTGTTTCTCTTTCCCTTGAAGATATTGCATATTTCTTTACTCTAACGGCCCCTTCTCTTCAGGGCGAGTGAAGAGAAGTTGTGTCTGCGTGAATTGGCTATAGTATGGAAGAATTTGTCGTTGTTGTTGTCGTTGTCGTTGCCACTACTGCCGCCGTTGATGTTGCCTTTGCCCTTGCCTTTACTTTTGCCTTGTCTTTGCTTTTGCTATGCTTTGCTTTGTCTTTGCTTTGCCTTGCCTGTACCGTGTTCACAGGGTTTTTGTGTTATACCTTACCTATTTTTTGGGGTTGGTTTTCTCTTACCTTTGCTTTTCCTTGTCTCTGCCCTGTCTTGCTTTGCGTTTGTTTTCAATTAGGATTTTAGAGAGTTTAAAAAGATTTTAAAAATTCGAGTGTATTCAATTTGGATTTATATGAACGTTAAAAGAGTTTCTATAAGTTTGAGTGTATTCAATTCAGACTTGTATTAACTTTTAAAAAGTCCATACAAATATGGGTGTATTCAATTAGGATTATAAATAAGTTCAATAAAATCTAGGTGTACGAAAAAATTCATATATTTGGAAGGATTTCATTGAGTGATAAATTTTGGTAGGTTTTAAGGTGAAAGGTATAAATAACAACGACCATAATAAATCCAACCTCCCCAAAAAGATTTCATTAGATGCTAGTTTTTCTCTCTGCATATGCCCTAGCTTTTTTCTCTGCAGAAAACGAACAGTTTCCTCCATCTGTAAAGGTACGCTCCCTATATTTTCTTTGATCAATACCTCGTTGGGTTTTCTTTTTCCATAATTTTTATTCATCGTCCTTGTCTACTTTCTCCTTTGGTAAGTTTTGGATCAGAACACATTGGCCTACTGTTACGCCCAACCTTTTCTCCAAGTCCCCAGAGTAGATCTTGTTGCTGAATGGGACAAGGTCACCAAGTGAGTTGACTTCTTTTTTGCTGAGTCTTAGGTATGCTGGGCTGCCTCTGTCTCTCTTGTTGATCTCATACACATGGAGTTCTGGAACTTTTATTGAAAATGGAAAAGGAAATAAAAACAAAGAAATAAAAACAACATCTGGGTAAGGATGCCAAAGTTAACATTCGTCTAAAGAAATATGTTAAAGAATTATGAAAATTTGGAATGAAAGCCATACAAATCTTATAATAAAATTATATAGAATTCTTCTCAAGTTTATGAGAAATCTAAAAATTCCATAGAGTTCCATGAAATTTGGCAATTAAAAAAATTCTTTTAAAATACTCTAGAATCCTAATTGAATACACCCTTTTATATTGTAACAAGCATTGTAAGAAAGCTGGAGAATAAAACACATATGAGCATATATAAAATATCTGGACATATTTGAAAAATTCTCATATACTTTGTTTGACACCAACCACTTTGTTCACTATCTCTTGCCCTGTAAACAAAGTACACAAATCTATAATAATGGAACAACTCAGCAGCACTTGCAGCAAAACCCTACAAATTCTGATGCTCAGCTTACAAAATTCAGAATCTGTTAGGCATTGGGATTGGATGACATGACCCCTTAATAATTTGGCAAAGAATTTGGTGAGGCATGTGCAGGAATCAAGACTTTGGTGAGGCATGTGCGACCACAAAACTCCTGTAATTTCACAAAAATTCCAATAAGACACACAAAATTTACATATTATACATATAATTCTCACATATTATTGAATAAAAATAATATATATTAAAAAAAAAGGGAATAGTTGCACGGCTATACTCAGTTTTTCCCTAATTGTCTTTGAACATAGTATAGCCCTATGGCTAGACTCCTTTTTAAAATTTTTAAAACAAAAATAGTATAGTGGGGTGGCTGTAATTGTTTGACAAGTGGCGCATAGGCACTGGGCGTGTCTTTATATACAATATATAAATAGTATAGCCGGCCCATTATACTAGATTCTTTTTTATTTTTTAAAAGAAATAGTATGGCCACGCGGCTATACTCGTTTTTCCTTTTTTAAAAAAATAAAAAAATAGTATAACTGTCCGGCTTTATTGTTTTGACATGTGGAACCTATGCGCTGGGCACGTCCTTTTTTTAATATATAAATAGTATCGCCGTTCAGCTATACTTTTTAAAAAAGAAAATTTAATCCTTGAAATTTCACTAGCATAGACTTGTGCCGACGAACTTTCGTTGAGCCAAGCTTTTTTATATTTTTAATTATTTATAAATTTAAAAACCATATAATTAGTTTCTTTACTTTTGTTTTTTGGCCTACTTCTTTAATTTAATATATGTAATTAAGTAATATCTTACCCCTTTTCAATTACTTTAATTAGTAATTATATTTTATTTATTATTTAATACAAAAAAATTATAGAAAAAGTGCACAAAATAATTAATTTATATTTACTAAGTCTTAGTGAAATTGTTTGGATGTCCTAATTAAATTTCTCCATAGCCCAAGAGCCCTATCCATTACAATTAGACCATTACTCAAGTATCTATTGTCCCTTTTTTTTAATTATTTACTTTCTAGAGTTATTACCCGTATAAAGATTCTAGCACATTTACGTTTAATAATGTATTATACACGTACGCACGTATTTCTCATGTTTAATACACTTATTATTTACAAAAATTTTAATAAGACACACAAAATTTACGTATTATACATATAATTTTGACATATTATTGAATAAAAATAATATATATTTATATAAAAAAAAGGGTATAGCGGCACGGCTATACTCAATTTTTTCTAATTGTCTTTAAAAATAATATAGCCGTGTGGCTATACCCCCCTTTTTTAAATTAAAAAAAAATAGTATTGCTGGGCGGCCGTACTTGTTTGACAAGTGGCGTATAGGCACTGGGCGTGTCTATACATACATATATATAAACATAGTATAGCCGGCCGACTATACTGGATTCTTTTTTATTTTTTAAAAGAAATAGTATAGCCGAGCTGCGATACTCGTTTTTCCTTTTTTTAAATAAAAAATAGTGTAGCCACCGAGCTTTACTATTTTGACATGTGGCACCTATGCGCTGGGCGCATCCTTTTTTTACTATATAAATAGTATAGCCGCGCGTCTATACTTTTTAAAAAGAAAATTTAATCCTTGAAGTTTCGCAACATGTTTTTTTATTTTTTTATTTTATAAAAAATTTAAAAAATCATATAATTAGTTTCTTTACTTTTGTTTTTTGGCCAACTTCTTTAATTTAATATTTGTAATTAAGTAATATCTTACCCCTTTTGAATTACTTTAATTAGTAATTATATTTTATTTATTATTTAATACAAAAAATTATAGAAAAAGTTCACAAAATAATTAATTTCTATTTACTAAGTCTTAGTGAAATTGTTTGGGTGTCCTAATTAAATTTTTCCGTAGCCCAAGAGCCATATCCATTACTATTAGGTCATTACTCGAGTATCTCTTGTCCCTTTTTTAATTTTTACTTTTTTAGAGTTATTATCCGTATAAAGATTCTAGCACCTTCACGTTTAATAATGCATTATACACGTACGCACGTATTTCTCATGTTTAATACACCTATTTTTTACAAAAATTTCAATAAGACACACAAAATTCACGTATTATACACATAATTCTCACATATTAATGAATAAAAATAGTATATAATTTTTTTTAATAGAAGAACCTTTCGGCTATACTCCTTTCTACGTATAGCCCGGCGGCTGTACTTGTTTGACACGTGGCTATACTCCTTTTTACGAATACTAGATTCTTTATGATTTTTTAAAAGAAATAGTATAGCCGATCGGCAATGCTCATTTTTCCTTTTTTAAATTAAAAAATAATATAGCCGCCTGGCTTTACGGTTTTGACACGTGGCACCTATGCGTTGGGCGCGTCCTTTTTTTAATATATAAATAGTATATCAGCGCGGCTATACTTTTTAAAAAAGAAAATTTAATCTTTGAAAGTTCGCCGGCATAGACCTGTGTCGACGTACTTTCATCTGGATAGGTTTTTTTTAATTTAAAAATATAAAAACCATATAATTAGTTCCTTTACTTTTGTTTTTTGGCCTACTTCTTTAATTTAATATATGTAATTAAGTAATATCTTACTCATTTTCAATTACTTTAATTGCTATTTACTAAGTCTTAGTGAAATTGTTTGGGTGTCCTAATTAAATTTCTCCATAACCCAAGATCCCTATCCATTACTCGAGTATATATTGTCCCTTTTTCATTTTTTACTTTTCCGGAGTTATTACCCGTATAAAGATTCTAGCACCTTCACGTTTAATATTGTATTATACACATACGTACATATTTCTCATGTTTAATACATCTATTGTCTACAAAATTTCAATAAGACACACAAAATTCACATATTTACACAAAATTCTCACATAATATTGAATAAAAATAATATATATTTTTTTAAAAAGCAGCTATACTCAGTTTTTCCCTAATTGTGTTTAAAAATAGTAGAGTCGTGCGGCTATACTCCTTTTTAACTTTTTAAAAACAAAAATAGTATAGCGGGGCTGTTGTATTTGTTTGACATGTGGCGCATAGGTGCTGGGCGCGGCTTTATATACATATATATAAATAGTATAGCCGGCCTTCTTTTTGATTTTTAAAAATAAATAGTATAGCCAAAGACTATACTCTTTTTTCCTTTTTTAAATAAAAAATAGTATAGCCGCCCGGCTTTACTGTTTTGACACGTAGCACCTATGCGCTGGGCGCGTTCTTTTTTTAATATATAAATAGTATAGCCGCGCTGCTATACTTTTTAAAAAAGAAAATTTAATCTTTGAAAGTTCGCCGGCATAACAAAATTCATTTATTAAACACAAAATTCTCACATATTATTGAATAAAAATAATATATATTTTTTTAAAAAGGGTATAGCCGCACAGTGAAATAAATTTCTTTGCAAAACACTTGCATGCCATTAGAAGGGTGTTGAGGGTGCAACTCTGTAGAATGTCACGGTACAAATGGTGTGAGTAGTTGCAAATTTTGATTTGGTCTCCTAATTAACCACATGGGTCAAATTTTGAAAAGAATTTGACGGACCATTATTTTCTTGACACTGTCAATATCATTACTTTGACCATAAATATGTAAGGATGAGTTTGGCAATTACGTTATTTTTCTTTCAGCGGTTATAACGTCTTCACAACGTTTTTTTGTTTTCTTTCTCTTTTAATACTCTTTTGACTGTTTCAGAGATAATAGATGCACAATCTCTTTTTTCGCACCTTGAAGATAAGAGCTTCTTGTTTACAAATTAGACCAGGTAACTTTTAACTATTTAAAATTAGTCAATCTATCATGTACGCATGAATATTTACAAAACAGACGTTTATATCACAAAAATTAAATGCGAAGTGGCCCTATAAGGTATTCTTCAAAAAAATTGCGGAGTGAACCCTACAAAGTATCTATCATCTACTCATAAATGGATAATTAAATGCGAAGTGAGCCCTATAAGGTATTCTTCAAAAAAATTGTGGAGTGAACCTTACAAAGTATCTATCATCTACCCATATATATATATATTTTTTAGGGTTTTTCACCGAAATGATCCCCAACCATTGCTCAAGTTTCAACTAACCTCAAGATCGTTTGTGAAAACCCCACCAATTGGACATGTTTTTCTGATGTTTAAAAGAAATAAAAGTAAAATTCTATTATACGATTCCTAGTTCGTCAAACACAAAAGATAATCACATATTATGCCCAAGAATTTAAACAAGCTACAAATTTACATTGTGAAGAAAACAATTCTGTGTCAAATTTCTTTTCACAGTTTGACCCAAATGGCTATTAGGTGACTCAATCAGACTTGGCGGCTACTCAGACATATGCACCAAATATTATATTGTGAAGAAAAGAGAGATCACATATTTACATTGTGAAGAAAACAATTCTGTGTCAAATTTCTTTTCACAGTTTGACCCAAACGGCTAGTTGGAGACTCCACTTTGCGGCTACTCACATATATGCACCATTTTATTGCGTGTTTGAATATAGCAGCTGAGTTTTGGGAGGAGACAATGACAAACTCATTCAAATATGAAACTTGCCATTTCCCTTTGTACCATGACATTCTACGTAGTTGCCCCCTCAAACCCATTCAATGCCCATGTGTGTTTACTATTCTCATGCGCAGCACGTACTTCCTCCTCTATATAAAGGCCATGCAGCATGCCAGCCAGAGCCAACTTATACTTCTCAAGATTATTACCAACAACAACAAAAAAAACCTCAAGTTATGGCAATGCAATTACGTTCTTTTCTCTTAGGCATGCTGCTACTAATTGGCTTTGCTTTCACAAATAGCGAAGCTGATATTAGAGCTCCACCCACACATTTTGACACTGCTTCTCTCAATAGGAGCAGTTTTCCAGAAGGGTTCATATTTGGTGTAGGTTCTGGATCTTACCAAGTAAGTCCTTTTCTGGGCTTTAATTTGAGTTTTGATTAGGGTTTTCTTTCAAATTCAGACCAAGCATCGATCCATGCAAGAATATTGACATCTTCTTCATTGTGTCTCTTGTGTATTTCAGTATGAAGGTGCTGCAAAAGAAGGTGGTAGAGGACCAAGCATTTGGGATACCTTCACCCACAAATATCCAGGTTTGTCCAATCAAATCATCAATTAGTTAAAATAACAAAATCGTGCTACTTTTACTCTTATGCTCTAAATAAATAAATTTTCTATGATTAATTGCAGAAAAGATTAGCGATGGCAGCAATGGAGATATCACTGTTGATCAATATCACCGCTATAAGGTTCATGACCCAATGTGCACATATTAAATTTTGAAGCATGAAGAAAACTCATCACATTGAAGATAAGCTCCCGATAATTTTTATCTGATTTCTTTTTTGTTATGCACTGTAGGAAGATGTGGGGATTATAAAGAATATGGGGTGGGACGCTTATCGATTCTCTATCTCATGGTCAAGATTGTTACCAAGTAAGTTCATTTGTGACCAATCGTCAATATTTCTGCCTTCATGGTTTTCGCTTAAGTAATGTGTCTAAGTTGTCTACCGAATAATATTACAATTGTTTTTTTTTTTTTTGGTTTCAATTAAAATACTTAAATAGAAGTCGAAGTTCAAGTTCGATAACGTATAGTCCAACTTTTTTAAAGTTCAGCTTAAATGTTATCGGTGCACTTATTTCTTTATTTTCTGGTTTTGTTTTAATTATTAGATGGAAAGTTAAGTGGAGGAGTGAACAAGGAAGGAATCAAATATTACAACAATCTCATCAATGAGCTCTTACGCAATGGTGAGTCATCCCACCTTACATGATCAATAATTTATATAATAAGAGTTACATGAACTCATAAAAAAAGTCATTTTCTCAAACTTATAATCGCTTTTATTGACGATGCTATTTATAGGTTTAACGCCATTTGTGACACTCTTTCATTGGGATCTTCCTCAAACTTTAGAAGATGAATATGGTGGTTTCTTAAGCCCTCATATTGTGTAAGTGAAGAAATTAGTTCTTTGAATCGTATTGATAATTTAATTAATAAATAGAATTATGACATTTACATTCTGAAATGTGTATATACAGCAATCATTTTCAAGATTATGCAGAACTTTGTTATAAGGAATTTGGTGATCGAGTAAAGCTTTGGAGCACACTGAATGAGCCGTATACCTTCAGCGACTATGGTTATGCAACCGGGACCCTTGCTCCGGGACGATGCTCCACTTGGCAACAGCTAAACTGCACCGGCGGAGATTCATCTATCGAACCATATTTGGTAACACACCACCAGCTCCTTGCTCATGCAGCTGCAGTAAAATTGTACAAAAATAAATACCAGGTATAATTAATTAGTTTGTTGCAACAAGAGAGCGACTAATTTTACCATTTTGTGACTCTAAAACAAACTAAAAATGTTCTTGTGCAGGCGTCTCAAAATGGAGTGATAGGGATAACACTGGTGTCGAATTGGTTTGAGCCCCTATCGGAAGAAAAAGAAAATAAAAATGCTGCATTACGAGCTTTGGATTTTATGTTCGGATGGCAAGTGTATTTCGAATTTGCTTATGAATATAATATTTGCTACTTACTAGCCAGCAATACATAATATAATGTCAAGTTAATCCTTGAAATTTTTACATTCTTATAGGTTTGCTGAGCCATTGACAAGTGGTGACTATCCGCAAAGCATGCGATCTGTCGTCGGAAGCCGATTACCAAGATTCACGAAAGAACAATCCAAGTTGCTAATTGGTTCATTTGATTTTCTTGGACTAAATTACTATACAGGTTACTATGCAAGTGATGCACCTCAAAATAACTCGGTATATGCCAGCTACACAACAGATGTTGGCGTTAATCTTTCATGTGAGTTCAAATTCAGAATTTAATTCAAGCAATTTAAGTTTATAGACTAATTAGATTCTGATATTCATATGTGTTGTGGCAGCTGAGCGTAATGGGGTCCCCATCGGTCCAAAGGTACACATCAAATTACTAGATTAAGCCTTTATGATTTCGACCATTAATCGTTTTGCACTTACAAATTTGACTCCTAAAAATCTAAAGATCTTCAAATTTTGGTGCAGGGTGCTTCGGAATGGTTAAATGTTTATCCACAAGGAATTCAACATCTTTTACTCTACACAAAGAAAAAGTATCACAATCCAATTATTTACATTACTGAAAATGGTAATTTTGTCTAGCCTTAAGTAATTGCATGTGTTTCACATATTTTTGGTGGAAAACACGCACAAAGTGGTACAAAGTCTAAATTTGTAACTACATAATAATGTATTATATATTGTAGGTGTGGATGAGTTGAATGATCCTAAATTATCATTTGCCGAAGCACTTAATGATACCCACAGAATTGACTACTACAATCGGCACCTTCATTATGTTCAAAGTTCTATTGAGTAAGCGTATTCAAAAATTCATTTATAATTTTTAAATATATATGTATATGGTATAGCTTTTGATTTTGAATTATTGACATTAATACATTTAATTTTCTTTGATTTCTTTTTAGCAATGGTGTTAAAGTGAAGGGATTCTTTCCATGGACGTTGTTAGACGACTTTGAATGGAGTTCGGGATTCAGTGTTCGATTTGGTATCACCTATGTAGATTACAACGATAGGCTTAAAAGGCACCCGAAACTCTCAGCGCATTGGTTCAAAAGTTTCCTTAAGAAGTATTGAAAACTTCATATCATATTCGTCATTCAATATTTGTATTTAATTCAATAATGTGAATTTTATGTATGTAAAATAATACTAGAGACTCCAAATTTGTGTACATACAAAATTAGAATTCCAAATTTGTGTACATTCAATAATTTCAATTTTAGTCCTTGTATAGGATTAAAATTGCATTCAACCCCCTTGTAAAATTAAACATTAGTCCTTTGATGAGTGTCAACATACGCATAATTATGAAACACTTTTGTTTGTAGTCCTTTGACTAACTGTCTCGAATTTGAGTTATTTATACTGACACCTCTTTAGGTTTTTCGTGTTTATGCAAAATCCTCAAATGTCTTGGAAATTACACAAACACCCCGTTATGTTTCAAAGTGATTTCACATAACTCCAAAATTCCAAAATTCCAAAAAAAAAAAAAAAAACTAAAATTGGATGTAAAAGGACTCTTGCATAGACTAAAATACCCTTCATGATATCAGAACTGTTTGGATACAGTCGCACCATAATCCCTAAACCCTAACAAAAATAAAATAATGATAAATAAATCATAAGACGCATTGTACTTTCCATGAGAAAAATCGAAGACGCTTCCTCTCTTCCATATCTTCATCTCTTCTATCTCTGCTCCATCATCGAAATCCTTTGTTGCCTTGAAAAGAGAATTCTCAGATCCTGCTATCTCATTGCACCTTGATCTTGCTGCTTTGTAGCGTTATGATTTATGTTGGGAGGAGTTAATCCAACCAGCCAAGAAATAGGAAGTCAAGGCCTTGCCCCAAGTCAAGATGTTGTGAGCAAAACCCACGTAGCAAACGAAGGGTTGTTTTGAGAGTGCTTCTTTCCGAAGCGTTTGTGCTAATAGCACTTATGATATAAGCGCTTTTACAAAGAAATAGTTTGTCGTTTGGATGTCACATTTAAAAATGCTTTTGCACTACATAAAATCACTTTTGTTATTTTGTTGAGTGTTTGGTTGACACTGTAAAAGCGCTTTTAAAAATACTTTTAAAAATTTTAAAGAATCCCAAAATATTAAAATAAACATAGGAAATAAAAATTCACGGGATCCTAAAATAAAAACACGACTTAAAAAAGTATGAACTTCACCAAGTATAATTTTTAATAATTTTTAAGTATGATCCTTTCTCTTCCTTTCCTTCTTTTCTGTCTCGGGTTGCTGTGTTCTTGGTATATTTCAAGGCTGAAGAAGCTAAACTGAATTTGTTTATTGCTGGTAAGATAATAGATGCAGGCAGATATGATCACAACGTTTTTCAAGGCTTCATGTTTATATAGGGAGGTTTCTTTTGGGATTCTTTTTCAAAGTTCTAGCTTAGTCTGGAAGTTTGGGAACTAGAAAGGGTGGAGAAAGGTCTGAGAAGAAGAAAGCAGAAGAAGAAGAAGAAGGGTATTGCTGAAGGGTGTGCTGAGGCTGAAGCTTCGTTTCTGACCAGAGTTAGGAGTGTGTGTGAGAGAGATGGAATAGAAGCTTTGTTTTGGAGTCTGATAGGTTTTGGCGTTTGTTGGGCTTTTCGTGGGTAGTATTTTGGTTTTAATTGGAGAGAAAAAGAGAGAAAAAAGGAAGAAAGAAATGGTATTTTGGCATTTAAAAAAAATTAAATATAGGTATTTTCGGCATTTTAAAAGTTTCATTAAAGGGAGCCAAATGCTTCCTTTGTTTTTGTTCTGCAACGCTTTTAAGAAGAAGCACCTCTCAAGTGCTTCTTCCAAAACCACTCTAAATGCTTTTGGATCTCACCCATACCGCTTTTACAATTTTTGCCAAACACCATTTTTAAAAGACAGAAGCGCTTTCACCTATTTAGAAGCGATTTTTGCTGCTCCAAAAGTACTCCCAAACGAGCCGAAGTAGCTGGTACTTAGCCATTGTGAAGAAGTTGCTCTAGTTTGATTTTTTAGTTTGAGTTAGGATTGACATGACTCTTTTTTTTTTTTTTTTTTAAATTTTTTTTTAAAAATGATTGGAAACATATTGGGTAGAGATTACATAACAGTTCTATCCAAACAGTATTCTAATACCATGAGGGGTATTCTAGTCTATGCAGAAGTATTGTTATATCAGGTTTTAGGTTTTTTTGGATTTTGGGAGTTATGTGAAACCAATTTGAAACATAAAGGGCTGTTTGTGTAATTTTTAGAACCTTAAGGAGTTTTGTGATAACACGGAAAACCTCAGGGGTGTTAGGATAAAAAATTCCCCGAATTTTCACTCATCCGTTTAATTTTTATTGTACTTTGACCATATACCACGGTGGCAAAAATTTTGAAATTTAGTGGCTCATTGTTTAGAGGCTACAATACGACTAATGATGACAGGACCCGTCCCGCATTTCTTGGAATTCGTGACGAACCCTGTGGTTTTTTTGACATTCAACTGATGTCGGGCCCATATACTATTTTCAAACATCCTCTTCTCCTAAAACAAAGGAAAAGAGGGCCTAGACTCCTACCGAAATTTCAGCAGAGTCTCCCTTAAAAAACAGACTTAACCAACTTTTTTCACTTGTCAAAGACACAATTTAAGATTCCCAAACTTCATAATGCACAGTCTACCCTCCGAGCACAGTCATAGGTAGTTGCAAAGACTCAATCCACAATCATTCATCAAGCTAAAACGGGTTTTAACCACGTCCTTTAGTAAAAACTGAAATATGAATAGGCATTTAATCTCGCCTAAGTTTCAATTGGGCTTCAGGTCACCGAAAAATTCAAAACCAAACTTAACAAATCTAATAAATAGGATATGATGCCAATGACCAAATTGAAGTCTAAAAATGTAATTTATCTTGCGGCTGCACCTTGGTAAGACCCCAAGCTACCTACGTACCCTTATTGAAGGATCAAGCCACACATAGTTGTTTGATTGATAATAATGAACCATATAATATACAATTATTTTATATCAACAAGTTAATTTTAGAATCATCTTTTCCCTTTAAATAAAATCGCAATATCTCAGCCCATGAACAACAAACCCATTTTTTTGTACTCACTCCGTTCTTAAGATCCATAACTCAACAACCTTTCTCTTTAACAATTCACATGCTAAGCATAATTCTTTTAAACATTACTCTTTTTCCCGATATGGTATAATAATCCTCCTTCTCCTCGTTACTTTACTGTACGTTGGAGAGTCCAACGCCATGCGTAGTAAAGTAACAATAACCAAAATGTCCGAATCCTTTACCACAGGCATGAATAATCTAACGCCACGTGTGGTAAAGTAATCAGTATCCAAGTGAGCACACATGCTGGAAAATACAACGCTCCGTGTGGCCCAACCAAACCATGTCTACGTGCGCAGATTGCTTTATCACATTTCGAAAAATTCAACGCCACGTGTGATAAAGTACTAACATAACCAAGTAAGCCCACACATTGGAAAATCCAAAGCCACGTGTGACTAGTATCACATCCCGGGATCGGCCCAGCTGTTGCACGATATTGTCCGCTTTGGGCCCCCTCTCTGCCCTAACAGTTTTGTTTCTTGGAACTCACGAGCAACTTCCCAGTAGGTCACCCATCTTGGGATTTCTCTAGCCCAAACTCATTTAATTTCGGAGTTCCCATGACTCTGAAGACAGTGAGTTCCCAAAAGTCCTCATGTTAGATGGAGGTGGGCATACACATATAAGGCACATCACCCCCATCTCCGTTGATCGATGTGAGATGTTACAACTAGACCAAACCATGTCCTGCGCATGTGGACTGCTTTATCACACGCTAGATAATCCAACGCCACTTGTAGGTACAGTAACCAGGGAAGGTACTACGATGGGGAGGTTTACAACCCATATATAATATAAATATAATATACCCTCCCTTAATTCAATTTTCTCAAATTATTAATTCATAATATAGAAAATAAACTCTCACAAGCATAAATTCCATAATTAACCGAATATATCAACTCCATAGTCAAAATAATCTAATTTAAATGCATGGTAAACCAATCTTTGAAAATAATGCTTATTCAAAACAAGGTCCCCTCACTTCGTAATAATCCTATCTGAAATTAAGTTCTCAATTTCACATTATGCAAATTTAACCCATCCCAATAATATCATAGTTAAAACAATAACATTAAGTATACCGAATTCAAACTTAACAGGCATCAACGTAGACCGAAATCCAAATCAGTATACTCTAATAATAATATTAACATTAATAATAATAACAATAGTGATAGTAACTCCTATAAATCCCAGATCACATTCTAAATGTCGAGACTAGCCCGAGCGTCCTCCCACACATCGACAACTCATCGTACACGTGGGCGACATTCGTAACAATTCAGGGAAGGTACACATCCTGATGCAAAATTTCAATTTCCAAAACAAATCGTTTCCATCTAAAGTAAATATATATAATAAAATAACACCCATACTTCCTTGTTGAAAACCAAAATAAAACCATAATTAAGAAACATATCAAATCTAAATAAGCCCATTCGATTGTAATAATATTCAAAACACTATTCATATACTTAGGAAATATACAATTTCTGAAAATCCCATAAGACAAGATAATAAAATCCAAAACACCATATCATACACAAAATCACCATAATCCTTTATAAATAATATTAATAGCACTAATAATAATAGTAATAATAATAGGCATTCATGAAATTCCCGTAATCACGTATCCCATCCTAAAAATTCACTAGTGTTTGAATTAGATCACCCATAACTTTCAACTTCTGTTCTCAAATCAATTCCACATACGTATAATATACCATTTCTTACAAAGAACAGAGTCTGAGGGAGATGAAAAGCACAAGAGTCAAGGACTTACAAAAGCAATGCTTCATTGAATTTAGTTACATATTTTCATATTTCAAAGTAAACCAAAATAAATGCCAACAAACACGCATTTATATAATAAATAGAACACAATAACACAGTAATGGCAATAGATTAGCATGTAGCAGAAGAAAACTGAGCATGTAAAGTATAAGTCACGGGGAAAAATAAAGACAACAATGTTACTTCTACAACCAAGCCTGCAAAGTTACTAAGGCCTGAAAATTACCTGGCATTGCTACAACGGGCACAAGAAATGGCTTGCATGAGAAAATATGATATAAAGCACAATAGACATGTAAAAATCTCAAATCCAAATAGAAAAAATGTCACAAATAATAGAGCATGAAGCATCTTATTATGAATGGAAAAACCATAAGATGGATATAGTAATGAAGATTCCGTAATTATCTAATTAAAGTTTTGCCAAGCATCCACAAATAATACCCATACAGGAAGCCCTCATTTTTAGTATAAATGGAAAATTTTAGTTTAATAGATTTTAATGGGAAAACAACAGGAAGCACCAAAGCCTTAGGGTTATCAAGACACATTATCGCTCAAGTAGTTCTAATTTTCTCTGACAGTGGTGCAGTGCAGACTTAGGCGGACCCATAAAATTTTTGGAGAAGGAGCAAAATTTGAAAGGCTAAAAGCTTAAAAAAAAACAAAAAAACAAAAACCAACTAATACCATCCAAAATTCGTAGCTACATGTACATGGCCTTCATTTGTACCCTTCCACAAGCCTCAGACTCCTAATTCCTACCAAAATTTTAAAGGGCGATACCCTTTTGGTGGCTTAAGGTTAGGTGTGAGCCTTGAGATATTGAGGCGTAAGCTTTTCATAACATGAATTTTTTTGCAAAATCCTCTAAGGTCTTGAAAATTACACAAACACCCTCTCAGGTTTCAAAATTGTTTCACATAACTACAAAAATCCAAAAAAAAACCTAAAATTGGATCTAATAGGACTTTTGCACAGACTAAAATACCCTTCATGATATCAGAATTGTTTGTATACAGTCGCACCCTAAACCCTAAACCCTAACAAAAAGAAAATAATAATAAATAAATCATAAGACGTATCGTACTATTCCATGATAAAAATTGAAGACGCTTCCTCTCTTCCATATCTTCATCTCTTCCATCTCTGCTCCATCATCGAAATCCATCATAAAAATTGAATGCTCAGATCCTGCTATCTCATTGCACCTCGATCTTTCTGCTTTGTAGCGTTAGGATTTAAGTTGGGAAGAGTTAATCCAACAAGACAAGAAATAGGAAGTCAAGGCCCTGCTCCAAGTCAAGACGTTGTGAGCAAAACCCATGTAGCAAACGAAGAAGCTGGTACTCAGCCATTGTGAAGAAGTTGCTCTAGTTTGATTTTTTGGTTTGAGTTAGGATTGACCTTTTTTTTTTGTTTTTTTGTTTTGGTTCTGATTGGAAACATTTTGGAGAAGGCATGGAAGAGATGGAGAGGATGAAGGAAAGCGTCCTTTTTTTTTTTTTCCCCCTTGGGGCAAGCGTACAATGCGTGTATGATGGGTAGAGATTACGGTACAATTCTATCCAAACAGTATTCTAATACCATGAGGGGTATTCTAGTCTATGCAAA
The DNA here is from genome assembly GCF_902201215.1 of Prunus dulcis. Classification (NCBI taxonomy): domain Eukaryota; kingdom Viridiplantae; phylum Streptophyta; class Magnoliopsida; order Rosales; family Rosaceae; genus Prunus; species Prunus dulcis. The sequence continues at coordinate 19,291,398 of NC_047651.1, read as the reverse complement.
AGTATTGTTATATCAGGTTTTAGGTTTTTTTGCATTTTTAGAGTTATGTGAAACTAATTTGAAACACAAGGGGGTGTTTGTGTAATTTTTAGGACCTAAGGAGTTTTGTGAAAACACGAAAAACTTCAAGGGGTGTTAGGATAAAAAAATCCCCGAATTTTCACCCATTTGTTTAACTTCTATTGTACTTTGGCCATGTACAACAGTGACAAATTTTTTGAAATTTAGTGGCCCATTGTTCAGAGGCTTCAGTACGGCTCGTGACACGAACACACATGCACAAACTGATCTTTAATCGAACTTGAGGCTCATCTTCAATGACCCAAATTGTCTATTTGTTAGAATCTCATAAAACATCATCCTAACAAAAAAATAATCAATTAAATTGGAAATTATCTAAGTATTTAGTTATGGTCAAATAAATAAATGAACACCAAAAAAGAAAAAAGAAAAAAAAGGATGATAATCAAGAACCGAGTCTGTGACGAGAGAGAGGAGGATATTGTTGTAAGCTTTAGATAGAGAAGTCTCTATTCTCTTTGTTTTTTTCTTTAGGGGGAACCATGCTTAGATGGGTTAGAGATCATCATAGAGGTTGCCCCTTTTTATTATTTTTTATAGTCAATCTGGTAATATCATCATTAAACCAGGGCGAGGAACGAATACCAGTTACAAAAGCACAAGTCTAAAAGAAAAAGGAGCAATAAAAAACCAGAAGCTGGTGAAGATGCGAAAGCAAGCAGAAGGCCATAGTGTTTCAGAGTATTGATCTTATAATTGATGAGGACAAAAATATCTTAAGTTATTCGAGTCATGCATGTTTTGTTAACCATGTGTTTTTAGTTAAGAAACTGTTAGTTCATCATGTGCAGCTCACGTGCTCTTTGTTAAGTCTGTTAGTGAGAGTTAGATGTACTTGTTAAGTTTGTTAGCGTGATATTAGGAGATGAGCACTATACTAAAAGCTGAGCTTTTATCATTCGTTTTACTCATAATCAGAAATACAGAATTACAAGGCTATTTTCTTTCTTACATTATCTTTTCCTCAATTTCTTGAAATCCCTAAATCTCATCCCCTTCTTCTTGTTAAGATGGTATCAGAGCCCATCGTGGCTTGACACTTTCGATCCGCTTCCGATTTTTCTCAACTGTCCCTTCGTTGTGCTCTTCTCTTGCTATATTGTTCTTTCCTCTTTTCTCTACTTTCTGTTCATCAATGGAAGCTCCTTCTTCTTCCTCTTCGGTCAAAATTGACGGTTTGCTTGGGATGATTACTCTTCGTCTCAAAGACGATAATTTTCTCAAGTGGAGTTTTCAATTGGAATCCGTTCTTCAGGGTTATGATCTTTTTGGGCATTTTGATGGCACTGATGTTGCTTCTCCTCGCTTTGCTATTGTGGATGAGGAGGGTGTTACATCTGAAGTTACTGCTGCTTACAAGGAATGGATTCGCACCGATAAGGCTTTACTCAGTTTGCTCATTTCCACTCTCTCTAATGAGGCCATAGAGTATGTTATTGGCACCAAGACTACTCGTGACGCCTGGTTAAGCCTTTCCAATCGGTATGCGTCGATTTCTGGGGCACGAATCAATCATTTGAAGACTGAATTACAGGAGGCCCAAAAGGGTGGAGATTCGATCGAGCGCTTTCTCTTGCGTCTGAAAACAGTCCGTGACCAATTAGTTCAAGCTGGGCTTAAGGTGTCTGATGATGACTTTATGATTGCGACTCTCAATAGCCTCCCTCAGGAATATGACATGATCAAGACGGTTTTGATTGCAAGGGATTCTTCAATTTCTTTGAAGGATTTTCGCACTCAATTGCTGGCTGCAGAGAAAACCGCAGAAGCTCGATGGGTCCTCACTCTGCAATGTTCGTTACTCCGTCTTCTTCATCATATGCTTCTAAATCTGGTATGGGTTTGTTGCCTACTCCATCTTCTTTACCAGTTGCCTATATGGGGTTCTATAATCGTTCTGTTCTGCCTTCATTAGATCATAATTCTGGTTCAAGACTAGTTCTTGGTAACAATGGTGGTTTTAGTCGTTTTAACGATCATCAGCATCACGGTATTGGCAATAGTCAGCATGTAGGTTTTTCTGGTTTTACTTTCAAAGCAGAGCCTCTCATTCATCTTTCTCAGGAAATCGATTTGGTTCCAATTCTTCTCAGAAATTTGCAGTTCTTCCTGAATGTCAGATATGCAGCAAACGAGGTCACATAGCTGCTAACTGTTATTTTCACCATGAGGCAAGCTCTTCTAGGCATGGATCTCAGGTTATTGAATGCCAAATCTGTGGTGAAAGGGGTCATGGAGCCTTGGATTGTTTCCATAGATCCAACTATGTCTATCAGGGTCAAGAACCTCCTTCCAACCTTTCTACTATGACTGCCCAAACTTCCTATGTGCCTGATCAGGTCTGGATTGCAGATAGTGGGGCTTCCCATCACATGATGTTTGATATTTCCTCATTAAATCATGTTGCTCCTTGTGGCTCTACAGAGCAAGTGATTGTTGGTAATGGAGAAGGTTTGAAAATTAAACATATTGGTACTACTGCCCTTGCCTGTGCTTCAACTTCTCTTAAAATGCCATCAGTATTTCATGTTCCACAATTATCTACTAATCTCTTGTATGTGCATCAGCTATGCAAAGATAATAATTGTGTTATCAGCTTTGATGCTTCTGGTTTTGTAATACAAGATCAAGTCACCAAGATAATCCTGCTAAAAGGTCGGAGTAACAACGGATTGTATCCTATTCCCTCTGCTGTATCCTCTCATTGCCTATCCAAGAAAGTAGCTTTGCTTGGTCAACATGTTAAGTCTTCCATTTGGCATCACAAACTTGGCCATCCAACAAATGAAGTGGTGCAATCAATGCTTAAAGCCTCTGGTTTGCACTGTGCAAGTGATTCCTCCAATTCGAATCCCTTGTGTTCAGCTTGTCTTCAAGGGAAGATGCATCGGCTTTCATTTTCTGTTAGACATAGTGCTAGTTTGGCATTGCTTATTTAGGGTGATAAATGATTTTTAAAAAAATTTGAGACGCCCAACTCGTTTAGTAAACTGTAAGAAAATCACTTATTGTTAAAAATTGCAGTGAGAGAAAGCTATAAGGGAAAGCAGCTAATGAAATGCTTTTATTTTCTGATTATGCAGGAATCAGTTTCGAAGAGGCGTTGGGTTTAATGATTATGGGGCAATCATTTTTCTGATTATGTGTAAAATCAATACCAATAACACTTTTAACAAAAATTTTACCAAACGCCAAACTGTTTTCTCTCACAGCAAATCTGACAGCGATTATTTTCACAGCATAGCAATGCCAAACTGGCCCATAGTAGGTCTGAAATTCCATTTCATACAGTCCATAGTGACGGATGGGGACCTTCCCATTACAAATCCGTTGAGGGTTACAGATATTTTCTTTCCTTCCTTGATGAATGTACTGGATATTTGTGGGTTTATTGTCACATCACAGGATCGGCTCCTCCGTAACACGATATTGTCCTCTTTAGGCCCCCATCTCTGCCCTTAAGATTTTTTTTATGGGAGCTCAGGAGCAACTTACCAGTGGGTCACCCATCCTGGGATTGCTCTAGCCCTAACTTGCTTAACTTTGGAGTTCCCATGACTCCGAAGCCAGTGAGCTCCCAAAAGGATTCGTGCTAGATGGAGGCGGGCATGTATATATAAGGAACATCACCCTCTCTCTGTTGGTCGATGTAGGACGTTACAATCCATCCCCAAAGGGCCCGACGTCCTCATCAGCACACTCGCACCACACGGCAGAGTGGCTCTAACACCAAATTGTTACATCCTGGGATCGGCTCCACCATAGCACGATATTGTCTGCTTTGGGCCCCCTTCTCTGCCCTCACGGTTTTGTTTCTAGGAGCTCATGAGTAACTTCCCAGTGGGTCACCCATCCTGGGATTGCTCTAGCCCCCAACTCGCTTAACTACGGAGTTCCCATAACTCTGAAGTCAGTGAGCTTCCAAAAGGCCTCGTGCTAGATGAAGGCAGACATATACATATAAAGCACATCACCCTCTCTCCAGTGGTCGATGTGGGATGTTACATTTATCCCCTTTTCAATAAATCAGAAGTTTTCTCCAAATTCCTACAGTTTCATGCTTTGATACAAAATCAATTCAGTGCTGCTATTAAGTGTTTTCAGAGTAATGGTGGTGATGAGTTTCTTAGCAAGGCTTTTACAAATTTTTTGGCTTGTAAGGGAATTGTACGTCATTTGTCTGGCCCATATACTCTGCAGCAAAATGGACTGGCAGAGCGGAAGAATAGGCATATTATTGAAACAACCATTACCCTGTTAACTGCAGCAGCCTTGCCAGGTCAATTTTGGTTTCATTCCACTGCTCATGCTATGTATCTTATAAATCGAATGTCCAGCTTTGTTTTACATAATCAGTCTCCTTATTTTCATTTATTTGGCCATCATCCTGATCTTGCTTCTTTGAGAATATTTGGTACTATGGTATATCCGTATCTGAGACATTATAATGTGCATAAGTTACAACTGCGAACTACTCAGTGTGTGTTCTTGGGATATGCACCTGGTTACAAAGGAGTTATTTGCTACAATCGAATTACTGCAAAATGTGTAATCTCAAGGCATGTTCTTCATGATGAAGCTGTATTTCCTTTTAAGCAAATTAACCCTGGTATATGTGGGTAGTCTTTTCAGTTTCCCTCTACTGCATCAGTGGCTCCTGTCATTGTTTCTCTGCCTTCAAGGCCTTATTAAGCTTCTCTTAATTCTCAGGATTCATCCATTCTAGCCTTTGATACACCAGTATCCACTTCTCAGTCTCAATCTATCTCATCTACTCATGGGTCTTTATCTCTCATCCAACATCAAGCTTCGTTGGATGATACTCCAGTGGCTTCTGCAAGTTCTGTACCTGTGTTGAATGACCAACAATTACAGGTTATGTTTCCGTTGGAGGTCTCCGATGCTTCCTCTTCTTCTGTCAACACTCTGGACACATTAATTTCTAATGATTCCTCTTCTTCTGTCAGTACTTAGGACTCATCGGTTTCTTTATTTCTTGTCAATGATCATCCCATGATTACCCGGGCCAAAAATGGTATAGTTCAGAACAAACAGTTCCCATATTATCAAGGTTATTTTACCTGTCTTCTTGCTATTCTTGAATTAGATGAGCCTTCTAGTTTTAAGGTGGCTTCTTTTTCTTCTGAGTGGAGGCAAGCTATGAAAAAGGAGATTGATGCTTTTCATATGCAAGGCACATGGCTCTTAGTTCCTAATCCAGGTGATAAAAATATTATTGGCAGTAAGTGGGTTTATAAAATAAAGAGAAATCCAGATGGTACAGTGGGTAGATATAAGGCTAGACTTGTTGTTCGGGGTTTAGTCAAGAGCCTGGTTTTGACTTTAGGGAAAACCTTCAGTCCTGTTGTTAGACACACAACAGTGAGGTTAGTATTAAGCATAGCTGCTATGAACCAGTGGAAACTACGCCAACTTGATGTCAAGAACGCCTTTCTACATGGCGATCTTGAAGAAGAAGTTTTTATGAAACAGCCTCCTGGTTTTGAAGATTCTACTCATCCACAGTTTGTATGTAAACTGAAAAAATCTTTGTATGGTGTTAAACAGGCTCCAAGGGCATCGAATGCCAAATTCACAAATTACTTACCTACTCTTGGTTTTAAATCTTCACATTCTGATCCAAGTCTGTTTGTGCAGCATACTCGGAATGATATTATCATTTTACTCCTATATGTTGACGATATCATTATAACAGGTTCTAGTGATCAATTGATTCAAAGAGTGGTTACAGACTTAAATGAGGTGTTTGAAATGAAAGATATGAGGCAACTCACCTTTTTCTCAGGTCTGCAGATTTCCTATAATTCCTCTGGTGACATTTTTTTGAGTCAAACTAAGTATGCCAAGGATCTACTACATAAAGCCCGCATGAGTTCATGTAGAGCATGTGCAACACCTTGTAAGCCACACACTCAAGTGTTACAGACTGATGGTGAGCCCTTGGCAGATCCTACTATGTTTTGCAGTCTAGTAGGTGCTTTACAGTATCTAACATTTACAAGACCTGATCTGGCCTATGCTGTGAATCATGTGTGTCAATATATGAATAATCCTACTGAGGTTCACTATTTTTTGGTGAAGTGTATTCTCAGATATGTACAGGGTACATTAGAGTATGGAATCAGTTTTACAAAGGGTCCCTGGCAGCTTAATGCATACAGTGATGCAGTCTGGGCAGGGTATATCAATACTAGAAGGTCTACAACCGGATATGTAGTATTCTTGGGTAGTAATCCTATCTCCTGGCAGTCTAAGAAGCAAGGTTTTGTGGTTAGGAGTTCCACAAAGGCAGAATACAGGGCCCTAGCAAACACAGCTGCTGACTTGTCATGGATTCGGCAGGTTCTCTTGGATTTGAAGATGTTTTTGCCAAATGCCCCTGTTGTGTACTATGACAACTTATCAACACTGGCTTTAAGCTCAAATCCAGTATATCATTCTTGAATTAAGCATTCGGATATAGACTTCCACTTTGTGAGAGAGAAGGTATAAAGAAAGGATCTTATTGTGCAATATATACCTACTGAAGAACAAATAGCAGATGTTTTTACAAAGGGGTTACATAGTCCCATTTTCTTTACAACACTGTCTTCATCTTAGAGTGAGGAGTTCAGCTGGGTAGGGAAAATGTTAACCATGTATTTTTAGTGAAGAAACTGTTAGTTCATCATGTGCAGCTCATGTGCTCACTGTTAAGTCTGTTAGTGAGAGTTAGCTATATTTGTTAAGTTTGTTAGCGTGATATTAGGAGATGAGCACTATACTAAAAGCTGAGCTTTTATCATTCGTTTTACTCATAATCAGAAATACATAATTACAAGGCTATTTTCTTTCTTACATTCTCTTTTCCTTAGTCTCTTGAAATCCCTAAATCTCATCCCCTTCTTCTTGTTAAGATGTTTGATTTTACAGTGAATTATGCAGAAATCTAGGCAGCCAAAAAAATAAGAGAATTTCCCATGTTTCAGTATATAATGGTAAGATGTGAAATTGAGATGGAATATGAAAAGAGAAAAAGAGACAATAATACGAGCAATACGAGAAGAAGAATTTGCAGACAATAGATAATTTGTGATTTAAACAAAGAGAAACAAAGAAGCCGAACACCTGGATTACTGTAGAGGCTCACAATCAATCTTCTACTGGTGCTTTAACATTAACAAAATGCAAAAAGTCATTTTTGGGCCTCGTAGTTTACCACTTTTATCACTAAGGTCCCTGCAGTTTCAATTTTATCAATTTTGTCCTTGTAGTTTGAATTCCGAGCAATTCAAGGACAATCCCCAAATATTTGCCAAATTACTCTAATATAGAGGGGCATTTTAGTCCAATCTTGCATTCCCTCCACAACCATTCCCCAGCCAGAGAGAGAGAGAGAGAGAGAGAGAGAGAGAGAGAGAGAGAGGGAATAGGCGGTTGTGGGGGTGGTTGGTTGTTGCTATAGGGTAGGGAGTGGGTTGAGTTAGGAGGAAGAAGTTGGGTGGGGAGGGGGAGGAGGTTGTTGGGGAGGGGTTCTGGGTGGCTGTGGGGTGGTTGTGGAGGGTATGTTAGTTGGACCGAAATGCCCCTCCATGTTAGAGTAATTGACAAAAATTGGAGATTTTCCTTGCATTGCTCGGAATTAAAACTACATGGACTTTAATAGTAAAAGTGGTAAGCTACCAGAACCAAAATGACTTTTTGTCTTAACAAAATAAAGGGTTTAGGATGAAAAAAGAACGTGAAGAAGTGATAATAACTTGAGATGTTTTTTTGGGTAATCTTGATAAGTATAAGTTGACTCTGGTTGGCATGGTGAAATAAATTTCTTTGCAAAACACGTGTGCATGCCATTAGAAGGGTGTTGAGGGCGCAACTCTGTATGTCATGGTACAAATGGAAAGTTTCATATTTGGAAGAATAGTCAAACACGAATAGTGTGAGTAGCTGCAAATTCTGATTTAGTCTCCTAATTAACCACGTGGGTCAAATTTTCAAAAGAATTTGACGGACCATTATTTTCTTGACACTGTCAATGTCATTAGTTTGACCATATATATGTAAGGATGAGTTTGGCAATTACGTTATTTTTCTTTTAGCGGTTATAACGTCTTCACAACGTTTTCTTGTTTTCTTTTTCTCTTTTAATACTCTTTTGACGGTTTCAAAGATAATAGATACACAATTTCTTTTTTCGCACATTAAAGATAATAGCTTCTTGTTTATAAATTAGACCATGTAACTTTTAACTATTTGATTAAAAATGAGTCAATCGCAAATGACCCACTAGTGTAGTGATTTGGAGTATTTACTCTATCAGGCAAGGTCTTAGGTTCGAGTCCTAGCATCCATGTAGTGTGTGTTAGTTTAATATGCTATCGCCCCTTTCAATAGGAAAGGTCCTCCAAAAAAAAAAAAAAAAAAGTCAATCAATATTTACAAAACAGACCTTTATATCACAAAAATTAAAGGCGAAGTGGGCCCTATAGGGTATTCATCAAATAAATTGCATAGTGAGCCCTACAAAGTATCTATCACCAAAATGGTCCCCAACCATTGCTCAAGTTTCAACTAACCTCAAGATCGTTTGTGAAAACCCCACCAATTGGACATGTTTTTCTGATGTTTAAAAGAAATAAAAGTAAAATTCTGTTATACGATTCCTAGTTTGTTAAACACAAAAGATAATCACATATTATGCCCAAGAATTTAAACAATCTACAAATTTACATTGTGAAGAAAACAATTCTGTGTCGAATTTCTTATAGTTTGACCCAAATGGCTATTAGGAGACTCAATCAGTCTTAGCGGCTACTCACACATATGCACCAAATATTATATTGTGAAGAAAAGATAATCACACATTTACATTGTGAAGAAAACAATTCTGTGTCAAATTTCTTTTCACAGTTTGAATATAGCAGTTGAGTTTTGGGAGGAGACAAACTCATTCAAATATGAAACTTGCCATTTCCCTTTGTAAGTTCGACCGAAATGCCCCATGTTAGAGTAATTTGACAAAAAAATTGGGGATTTTTCTTGCATTGCTCGGAATTAAAACTACATGGACTTTAGTATTAAAAGTGGTAAACTACAGGGACCAAAATGACTTTTTGTCTTAACAAAATAAATTTATTCTACATGTAGATGCATGTCAAAATATAGCACTGATTCCATATAAAATTCTAGGAGATTACAAAAATATTTAAAAAAATGATTTCCGAAGGTAAGTTTCAATTTTAGAGGAAAGAAGAACGTGAAGAACTGATAATAATTTTCAGATGTGCTTGAACAAGTCTGTAGCTAGCGTAGGTGGAAAACTCATCCTTTGCATATTTAGAGTCCAATAAGATAAACATGCAGTGATGACTTTTTTTTTGTTTTGTTTTGTTTTGTTTTGTTTTGTTTTTTTTCATAACCACTTCTCTTTCCCTGGTTTTAATGCCATTTTTCTTCCCATAAAAGTTAACACCCTTGTCTTCAAGCCGTTTTCCTTTTGCTACTCTTTTGACGTTTTCAAAAGATAATTGATGTACCTTAAATTAGGACACGAAGGGAAATCTCATATAATATTTCAAAGGATTAGAGAAAAGACCCTAATTGCATTGCCATAACTTGAGATGCTTTTTTTTGGTAATCTTGATAAGTATAAGTTGACTCTGGTTGTGCATGCCAATAGAAGGGCGTTGAGGGCGCAACTCTGTCGAATGTCATGGTACAAATGGAAAGTTTCACATTTGGATGAATAGTCAAAGACGAATAGTGTGAGTAGCTGCAAATTTATAGCAGTTGAGTTTTGGGAGGAGACAAACTCATTCAAATATGAAACTTGCCATTTCCCTTTGTACCATGACATTCTACGTAGTTGCCCCCTCAAACCCATTCAATGCCCATGTGTGTTTACTATTCTCATGCGCAGCGCACGTACTTCCTCCTCTATATAAAGGCCATGCAGCATGCCAGCCAGAGCCAACTTATACTTCTCAAGATTATTACCAACAACAACAAAAAAAACCTCAAGTTATGGCAATGCAATTACGTTCTTTTCTCTTAGGCATGCTGCTACTAATTGGCTTTGCTTTCACAAATAGCGAAGCTGATATTAGAGCTCCACCCACACATTTTGACACTGCTTCTCTCAATAGGAGCAGTTTTCCAGAAGGGTTCGTATTTGGTGTAGGTTCTGGATCTTACCAAGTAAGTCCTTTTCTGGGCTTTAATTTGAGTTTTGATTAGGGTTTTCTTTCAAATTCAGACCAAGCATCAATCCACGCAAGAATATTGACATCTTCTTCATTGTGTCTCTTGTGTATTTCAGTATGAAGGTGCTGCAAAAGAAGGTGGTAGAGGACCAAGCATTTGGGATACCTTCACCCACAAATATCCAGGTTTGTCCAATCAAATCATCAATTAGTTAAAATAACAAAATCGTGCTACTTTTACTCTTATGCTCTAAATAAATAAATTTTCTATGATTAATTGCAGAAAAGATTAACGATAGCAGCAATTGAGATATCACTGTTGACCAATATCACCGCTATAAGGTTCATGACCCAATGTGCACACATTAAATTTTGAAGCATGAAGAAAACTCATCACATTGAAGATAAGCTCCCGATAATTTTTATCTGATTTCTTTTTTGTTATGCACTGTAGGAAGATGTGGGGATTATGAAGAATATGGGGTGGGATGCTTATCGATTCTCTATCTCATGGTCAAGATTGTTACCAAGTAAGTTCAATTGTGACCAATCGTCAATATTTCTGCCTTCATGGTTTTCGCTTAAGTAATGTGTCCAAGTTGTCTACCTAATAGAAGTCGAAGTTCAAGTTCGATAACATATAGCCCAACTTTTTTAAAGTTCAGTTTAAATGTTATTGGTGCACTTATTTCTTTATTTTCTGGTTTTGTTTTAATTGTTAGATGGAAAGTTAAGTGGAGGAGTGAACAAGGAAGGAATCAAATATTACAACAATCTCATCAATGAGCTCTTACGCAATGGTGAGCCATCCCACCTTACATGATCAATAATTTATACAATAGGAGTTACATGCACTCATAAAAAATAAAAAAAAAAAAAAAAAAAATCATTTTGTCAAACTTATAACTCGCTTTTATTGATGATGCTATTTATAGGTTTAACGCCATTTGTGACACTCTTTCATTGGGATCTTCCTCAAACTTTAGAAGATGAATATGGTGGTTTCTTAAGCCCTCATATTGTGTAAGTGAAGAAATTAGTCCTTTGAATGGTGTTGATAATTTAATTAATAAATACAACTATGACATTTACATTTTGAAATCTGTATATACAGCAATCATTTTCAAGATTACGCAGAACTTTGCTATAAGGAATTTGGTGATCGAGTAAAGCATTGGATGACACTGAATGAGCCGTATACCTTCAGTAACTATGGTTATGCAACTGGGTCCCAAGCGCCGGGACGATGCTCCACTTGGCAACAGCTAAACTGCACCGGCGGAGATTCATCTACTGAACCATATTTGGTAACACACCACCAGCTCCTTGCTCATGCAGCTGCTGTAAAATTGTACAAAAATAGATACCAGGTACAATTAATTAGTTTGTTGCAACAAGAGAGCGACTACTTTACCTTTTTGTGACTCTAAAACAAACTAAATGTCCTTGTGCAGGCGTCTCAAAATGGAGTGATAGGGATAACACTGGTGTCAGATTGGTTTGAGCCCTTATCGGAAGAAAAAGAAAATAAAAATGCTGCATTACGAGCTTTGGATTTTATGTTAGGATGGCAAGTGTATTTCGAATTTGCTTATGCATATAATATTTGCTATTTACTAGCGAGCAATACATAAGATAATGTCAAGTTAATCCTTGAAATGTTTACATTCTTATAGGTTTGCTGAGCCATTGACAAGTGGTGACTATCCGCAAAGCATGCGATCTCTTGTCGGAAGCCGATTACCAAAATTCACAAAAGAACAATCCAAGTTGCTAATTGGTTCATTTGATTTTCTTGGACTAAATTACTATACGGGTTACTATGCAAGTGATGCACCTCGAAATAACTCGGTATACGCAAGCTACACAACAGATGCTGGCGTTAATCTTTCATGTGAGTACAAGTTCAGAATTTAATTCAAGCAATTTAAGTTTATGGACTAATTAGATTCTGATATTCATATGTGTTGTGACAGCTGAGCGTAATGGGGTCCCCATCGGTCCAAAGGTACACATCAAATTACTAGATTAAGCCTTTATGATTTCGACTATTAATCGTTTTGCACTTACAAATTTGACTCCTAAAAATCTAAAGATCTTCAAATTTTGGTGCAGGGTGCTTCGGAATGGTTAAATGTTTATCCACAAGGAATTCAACATCTTTTACTCTACACAAAGAAAAAGTATCACAATCCAATTATTTACATTACCGAAAATGGTAATTTTGTCTAGCCTTAAGTAATTGCATGTGTTTCACATATTTTTGGTGGAAAACACATACAAGTGGTACAAAGTCTAAATTTGTAATTACATAATAATTTATTATATATTGCAGGTGTGGATGAGTTGAATGATCCTAAATTATCACTTGCCGAAGCCCTTAATGATACCCATAGAATTGACTACTACAATCGCCACCTTCATTATGTTCAAAGTTCTATTGAGTAAGTGTATTAAAAAATTCATTTATAATATTTAAATATATATGTACATGGTATAGCTTTTGATTTTGAATTATTGACATTAATATATTTAATTTTCTTTGATTTCTTTTTAGCAATGGTGTTAAAGTGAAGGGATTCTTTCCGTGGACGTTGTTAGACGACTTTGAATGGAGTTCGGGATTTAGTGTTCGATTTGGTATCACCTATGTAGATTACAACGATAGGCTTAAAAGGCACCCCAAACTCTCGGCGCACTGGTTCAAAAGTTTCCTTAAGAAGTATTGAAAACTTCATATCATATTTGTCATTCAATATTTGTATTTAATTCAATAATGTGAATTTTATGTATGTAAAATAATACTAGGATTCCAAATTTGTGTACATACAAAATTAGAATTCCAAATTTGTGTACATTCAATCATTTCAATTTTAGTCATTGTGTAGGATTAAAATTGCATTCATTCAACCCTCTTGTAAAATTAAACATTGATTTTTAGTCCTTTGATGAGTGTCAACATAATCATAATTATGAAACTCATTTGTTTGTAGTCCTTTGACTGACTGTCTCGAATTTGAGTTATTTATAATGACTCCTCTTGAGGTTTTTCGTGTTTACGCAAAACCCTCTAAGGTCTTGGAAATTACACAAACACCCCGTCAGGTTTCAATATGGTTTCACATAACTCCAAAAATCCAAAAAAAAAAAAACCTAAAATTGGATGTAAAAGGACTCTTGCATAGACTAAAATACCATTCATGATATCAGAACTGTTTGGATACAGTCGCACCATAATTTCTAAACCCTAACAAAAATAAAATAATAATAAATAAATCATAAGACACATTGTACTATTCCATGGGAAAAAATGAAGACCCTCCTCTCTTCCATATCTTTGTCTCTTCCATCTATGCTCCATCATCGAAATCCTTTGTTGCTTTGAAAAGAGAATTCTCAGATCCTGCTATCTCATTGCACCTTGATCTTTCTGCTTTGTAGCGTTAGGATTTAAGTTGGGAGGAGTTAATCCAATAAGCCAAGAAATAGGAAGTCAAGGCCCTGCTCCAAGTCAAGACGTGAGCAAAACCCATATAGCAAATGAAGAAGCTGGTACTCGGCCATTGTGAAGAAGTTGCTCTAGTTTGATTTTTTGGTTTGAGTTAGGATTGAACCATTTTTTTTTTTTTTTTTTTTGTGATTGGAAACATATTGGAGAAGGCATGGAAGAGATGGAGAGGATGAAGGAAAGCGTACGTCTTTTTTTCCTTGGGGAAAACGTAGAATATTGGGGATTAGGGTACAATTCTATCCAAACAGTATTCTAATACCATGAAGGGTATTTTAGTCTATGCAGAAGTATTGTTATATCAGGTTTTAGGTTCTTTTGGATTTTTGGAGTTATGTGAAACCAAATTGAAATATAAGGGGGTGTTTGTGTTATTTTTAGGACCTCAAGGAGTTTTGTGAAAACACGAAAAACCTCAGAGGGTGTTAGGATAAATAAATCCCGAATTTTCACTTATTCCTTTAAATTCTATTGTACTTTGACCATACCACAGTGACAAAAATTTTGAAATTTAGTAGCCCACTATTTAGAGGCTACAGTACGGCTCATGACACGAGCGCATATGCACAAACTGATCTCTAATCGAACTTGAGGTTCAACTTTAACAACCCAAATTGTCTATTTGTTAGAATCTCATAAAACATCATCCTAACCAAAAAATAATCAATCAAATTTGAAATTATCTAATTATTTAATTATGGTCAAATAAAGAAACCAACACAATTATGAAAAGTTGAAAAAAAAAAAATTTGGATGATAATCAAGAACAGAGTCTGTGACGAGAGAGAGGAGAAGTTTCTATTCTCTGTGTTTTTTTTCTTTAGGGAGTAACCATGCTTAGATGGGTTAGAGATCACCATAGTGGTTGCCCTTTTTTTTGTCAATCTCTCTATATCATCATTAAACCAGGGCGAGGAACGAATACCATTTACAAAGGCACAAGTCTAAAAGACAAAGGAGCAATAAAAAACCAGAAGCCTGTGACGATGCGAAAGCAAGCAGAAGCCTGTGCGGCTGTGCCGATACGAAAGCAAGCAGTAGGCCACAGTGGTTCAGATTATTGATCTTATAATTGATGAAGACAAAAAAATCTTCAGTTATTCGAGTCATTCATGTTGGACCGAAATGCCCCTCCATACTACAAAATTTGGTCGCCAAACAATGTTATGGGCGACAAAGTTTTTTAATTCGTCGCCAATAATTTCATCCAATTTATCAACTAATTCACCACAAAATATGTCCTAATGGCAACCAAAAGATTTGGTCTCTAGGGGAGGAGTTGGCCACGAAGTTTTCCCTCTCTTTATTACAAATAAACAATTGGGCCACAAATTTATTTCTTTGTTGTGCCTTTTAAAAATTCTTGTTTGGCTCATATTCTTTTGAAACTTAAATTTCTGCATTATAATTTTTTTTCCTTCTCTTTTCATATATCGGAGGACTTCAATGAATTCACTTAAATTGATATTTGATGTAATTTTATATTCCCCTGTTTCCATTTTAAAAGATCTCTTTGCTAGTGTTTAAAGTTCACCCGAGAAGAAGCGAGTATTCTAAAGGTTGCTGTTGTACATTATACATATGTCCTTCGGTTGAGTTTTTCTAACATGACTAGGATTTGAAGTTGGACATTTATGTTTTTTGCTTTCCAGCTTGTAGGAAAATGCCCAAGAAAAGAGTGCGTCTAACATGACTAGGATTTTGAAGTTGGACTTACGTTTATGATTTTCAAACATCTGAGATGAAATTTTACTCTCATGATTGGCTAGTGGAGATTGTGAATCGGTAATAATCAGGTTAAGGAGCTATTTAAAAACATACATACCCTATTTGATTTGGATTTTCTCTTTTTCTCTGGTTTGATGTAGCAGTAGCCATTTTGATTTCGCTAGAAGATTTAGCTATAAGGAATTGCTTTCTGCTTTTTGAAACCAAACCAAATTCTCATTTGAAGCAATAAGTTTCTCATTTGAAACAATGGCTAAGATGTAACTCACAGAGCTTATTATTGAATGAAAAACGAGATACCCTCTTTATTTTCCTCCTATTGTTCTACTATATGGAGTTTCTCCTGTTATTTATGCTAAGGTAGCAGATTGTACTCATAGATTTAGAGATAGTTGAGTTTATTTCAGAATAATTCACTAGTTGTGGTTTTCTTTATTGCAGTTGTGTATTCAAACAGCTCCAGTCCAGAGTTGGAGTCCCTATGCAAGTGATGCACCTCAAAATAACTCGGTATACCCAAGCTGCACAACAGATGCTGGCGTTAATCTTTCATGTGAGTACAAATTCAGAATTTAATTCAAGCAATTTAAGTTTATAGACTAATTAGATTCTGATCTTCATATGTGTTGCGGCAGTTGAGCGTAACGGGGTTCTCATCGTCCAAAGGTGCACATCAAATTACTAGATTAAGCCTTTATGATTCCGACCATTAATTGTATTGCACTTACAAATGTGACTCCTAAAAATCTAAAGATCTTCAAATTTTGGTTCAGGGTGCTTCGGCATGGTAAAATGTTTATCCACGAGGAATTCAACATCTTTTACTCTACACAAAGAAACAGTATCACAATCCAATTATTTACATTATCAAAAATGGTGATTTTTTCTAGCCTTAGGTAATTGCACGATCAATGTTTCACATATTTTTGGTGTAAAACACGCACAAGTGGTACAAAGTCTAAATTTGTAACTAGATAATAATGTATTATATATTGTAGGTGTGGATGAGTTGAATGATCCGAAATTATCACTTGCCGAAGCCCTTAATGATACCAATAGAGTTGACTACTACAATAGCCACCTTTATTATGTTCAAAGTTCTATTGAGTAAGTGTATTAACAATGTTTACACCATAATGAATCGAGCAGACTCAACATCAAAGCGACTAGCACCAAGGCAGCCATGCATTCTTCCTTGCCGAAGGAAGACACACTCCGAGGTGCCAGACACCTGCCGAAACTCCCAATTGCCAAACCTAATCTCCAAGACACGTGTCGCCACCACGACGACTTGCACAAAGTCCCACATTGAAACTTTGTGCAAACCTCCTACTTTCACCTTTCTATAAATAGGGAACATTACCTAAGTAAAAAGGGTAACTACTTTCTCACTTTTACTGTTACTCTGCCAAAGTTACCACTTATAGCTGACTTAAAAATCAGAGAGCCTTCGGCCGGCACCACACCGGTGTCCGAAGCTTAACGATTGCTTCTCCCATTTTGTCTTCTGCAGGTCCCCCACCAGCCTATTTCACAAAGGGCCTTAGCCCTCTTCTCTGCTGAAGACTCCACACACCTCATCACTAAGTTGGACTCAATATTGGCCAGGCCATTTTGAGCATCAACAGTTTGGCGCCGTCTGTGGGAGACGACACCAGAATCCCCTCTTTCTCTATCAGCCCAGCTGGCTCCTTCACCCATCAGGCCCCATCGCCACTTTTTCACTCCACACTCTGCTATGCCGACCGAGGATAGCCATGATATCCAGCACCATACCCCTCGCGATGGTACTTCTCGAAGGAAACCTTCGGGAGATGCCACTCTCCAAGCAGAAGTGGAGCGCCTCCGCGACAGTATTACTAAAATGTAGGAGAAATACGAGCATCTTTATTGCAGGAATGTTGAGCTAGAGCATGACTATCGTGCTTTAAAGCGGAACTGGGAGAGGACTCACACCCAGGATGCCCAACAAGACCTCACCCAGAATGTTGGGCATACCCAGCCAAATCAGCCAGTACATTCTAGCCACAGTGTCCCAGCCCAATCTAGGCTCCGCAAGGGTAAAGGCCACCTTCATCCAGAGCTGACCCAGTCGCGACTCCTTTGCATTCCCCCGCCGAAGGACCGGCCTCATGAACCAGTCAGGATCTACAGAGATTGCAGGGACTGCATCTCAGACCGTCAACCAGAGCCGATCTCTATTCCTGTTAACCTCGAAGACCCACGAGTGACACACCTAGGGCCCCAACCAGGGCCCGCCTACTTACCCGACGAGGAGGGCTTAGGGGACTCGGATAGCTGGGAATTTTATAATTCTGAAGCTTGGCCAACTTACCACACCGAGGCGTTGGAAGATTGGGAACATTCTCCAGCCCCTGTCTGCCCACCCCCCAGGCCTTTAGCACCCGAGACTCTTCCTCATGCCGACCCGGCCATGAGGCTTCTCTTTGAAAAGGTCCGGCGTCTGGAGAGCGAACAACATCGCAGCCATCAACCCCTCTGGGCAAAACCACGACCGGGGCCCTTTACTGAACGTATCATCCACTACCACCAGGAGAATGATATCTAGCCGCTCCGCATCGCTTTCTACACTGGCACGGAGGACCCTCTCACCCATATCCACTCCTTCCAGTCTGCCCTTGGGTGCAAAGGCCTCACTGACGAAGGCATGTGCCTCCTCTTCCCTTCCACCCTCAGCGGCGCAGCCCTAAACTGGTTCTATAGACTCCACCCCGTACCATCAACTCATTCGACAGTCTCAAGCAGACATTCCTGGATCATTTTATGATCCAGACTGATCGCCTATACTCCGCCAACGACTTGTATATGCTTCGGCAAGCTGAGGACGAACCCCTTCGGGAATATGCAGCCCAGTTCAGTCACGAATACTACCGCTGCCCAGAGACTGACGATCGCGCTGCCTTCGGGGCTTTTAAGAGTAGCCCCTGCGAGTCCAACTTTCGCTACCTAGTTTATAGCAATAGTTGGAACACATATACAGAGCTAATGAGGCAGGCAGCGGTCCATGCCAAGGCTGAATACTTCAATTCCAAGCGTGGCCCAGCCAACAGGGCGCGTAACACTTTCGCCGATCCTCCACCTGCTTTAGTATCTGCTTCAGCCCCACCTCAGCATTCTACCCCCGCCCCAAGAGCCCAGGGTACCCAGCAACCAAAACGGAATGATAGCTACCAGCATCCCTTCAGCAATAACAAACGTGGCAGACATGGCAACCACCACCAATCTAGTGGAGGCAACCCTCCCAAGACAACTAATCGGGCACAACTTCCCTTCACACCCAGGCCCAGGTTCGAAGTTTTTACCATCCTCAACACCACCTATGAGAACGTCCTGGTGCGTGAAGCCCTTATCATCCCCAAGCCACCCCCTCGGAGACCATCCGGCAAGCCTATGCCAAACACGGGTGTCTTCTGCCGCTTTCATCAATTCAGCGGCCATGACATTGAATCTTGTGTTGCGTTGCGCAACATAATTAAAGGGCTCATCCGTGAGGGAAAGCTGGACAACTATGTGCACAGACTACCACCCCCGCCTAACCCTCACCAACGACAGATCAACATTATCTCCACCATCAGTGGTGGTCCTACGCTGGCTGGCACCTCCAACAACTCCATCAAACATTATGTCCGCTACACCTATGCGCACCGAGTTAAAGAGTTACATTATGTCCTGGCTGGGCCTCCATTACCTTCTGCAATGAGGAGTGTTATCCTCCCCCATGATGATCCACTCATTATCCATGCGAACATTTCTAATTTTGACGTTGTGCGTATCTTGGTGGACACTGGCAGCTCGGTCAGTGTGATGTTTGCTGACACTTTCAATGAGCTCCAGGTCCCGTCTCACTTACTCGATCGAAGCATCACACCCTTTGTGAGCTTCTCTGGTGATGTGGTCCAGTCCATTGGCAGTATTCATCTCTCTATATCTATTGGGGCCGCACCCCAGCGGGCGATGATCATTACCTCCTTCCTTATCATTGACTGTCCCACAGCTTAGAACGTCATCCTTGGACGCCCCGCCTTGGCCCAAATGAGGGCTTTTATTTCTACACATATGATGCTGCTAAAGTTCCCTATGCCTAATGGCACAGGCACGGTGCACGGCGACTAACTCAGCGCCCGAAGCTGCTATGCTTCAGCAGTCAAATCCACCAATTGCCAACATAGGAGTGAGGCCCTCGCAGTAACCAAGGCTCCCGCCCCTCCTCAAGCTGGCACAGAATGATCTGAGGACCCAAGGGAGGAGTCTGTCACACAGCAGGCCATACCTGTGGAAGACCTAGAGCAGGTTACTCTTCATGATGACATCCCGGATCGGCAAGTTCTGATCGGCACCTCCATCTTGCAAGAGCTTCACTCTGACCTCGTCCCCTTCCTCCGCGACTCCGAAGTCTTCGCATGGTCCTACAATGACATGCCTGGCATATCACCAGACATCATATCCCATAGGCTCAGCGTTAATCTTGTCGTCCGACCCGTCCGACAGAAGCATCGCGCTTACGACCCCGAGCGCTATGAGGCCATGAGGGCGGAGGTGGATCGATTGAGTAGTATCGGATTCATCAGGGAGGTTGACTATCCTACATGGCTGGCTAATGTCGTGATGGTCCGTAAACCAAGAAAGGGTTGGCGCATGTGTGTATATTACACCAACCTTAATCGGGCCGGCCCAAAGGATAGCTTCCCCCTACCCCACATTGACCAGCTGGTCGACGCCACAGCTGGCCACACCCTTCTTAGCTTCATGGATGCTTACTCAGGTTACAACCAGATCTTCATGCACCCAGAAGATCATGCCCACACCTCCTTTATTACGGATCGTGGCCTCTACTGCTATAAGGTGATGCCCTTCGGCCTCAAGAATGCCGGGGCTACTTATCAGCGTCTAATAAACAGCTTCTTCGCCCCACTGATTGGCAACACCATGGAAGTATACGTTGATGACATGCTGGTCAAGAGTCGCACAGCTGACAAGCACATCCCTAACCTCTATGCCATGTTCACCATCTTGAAGCAGTACAAAATGAGGCTCAACCCCACCAAATATGCATTCGGGGTAGCTTCCGGTAAATTCCTTGGCTTCATGATCAACTAGAGGGGTATTGAGGCCAATCCAGAAAAGATCCAGGCCATCTTAGACATGACTATACCTAAGACGGTCAAGGATATCAAAAGCCTTACAGGGCGTGTCGCAGCCCTGACCAGATTTATCTCCAAGGCCACTGACCGTTGTGCCCCATTCTTCAAGGCACTTAAGGGCAGCAAGAGAAGCATCACCTGGACTGCTGAATGTGACACGGCTTTCAGCGAGCTCAAGGAGTATATGGGTCGGGCCCCTTTATTGTCAACCCCTGAGCAAGGAGACATCCTCGTGATTTATCTCTCCATCTTAGTTTCGGCAGTTAGCTCTGTGCTCATCCGACCAAGGGATAACGCGGAGCACCCAATGCATTATGTTAGTAAAGCATTGCAGGATGCCGAGGTCTGGTACCCAGACATTGAAAAACTGGCGTTCGCCCTGGTAGTCTCGGCTAGATGCCTTCGACCATATTTCCAAGCTCACACCATCCATGTTTTAACCAACCAACCGCTCCGACAAGTGTTGCAGAAACCAAAACTTCTGGGAGGCTGGTTAAGTGGGCCATTGAACTTGGTGAGTTTGATATTCACTACAAACCCCGCCCAGCTACAAATGGGTAGACCGTCGCTGATTTCTTATCCGAATTCAAGGAACCCCAAGCCTCAGCAGCTACCCAGCTCATAACCGGACCCAATCTCCCTTCGAGCCAAGACCACACCACCACCAAAGGTACTTTCGACCTGACCCAGCCCCTGTGGACTTTACTTGTGGATGGCTCTTCTAATGCCCAAGGGTGTGGGGCCAGCCTCGTTCTCATCTCCCTAGACAAGGTTGCCCTTGAGTACCCTCTCCGCTTCAAATTCCAAGCCTCCAACAATGAGGCCGAATATAAAGCACTCTTAGCTGGCCTTCGACTAGCCAAAGAGATGGACGCCAAACAAATTCAGATATTCAGTGACTCACAGCTCATTGTCCATCAAGTCAACCAGGACTTCACGGCCAAGGATGCCCTTATGACAACTTACCTCCAGCACACCCGGCACTTGCTTGCAACCTTCCACGCTTATTCTATAAACCAGGTGCCACGCTCTGAGAACAGCCATGCTGATGCATTGGCTAGGTTAGCATCAGCCTTGAAGCAGGGTATAGGTCGCCACATCCACATCGAATTCTTGGACCAGCCCAGCACACAAGCCCCACTCATCTGTACCATTGATAACAGCCCTACATGGATGGACCCCATCCTTCAATTTTTGCAGAACCAAACACTACTGGCTAATTCTGCTGAGGCACGACACGTTCTCTATCGCTCTGCCCGATACCTGATCATTAACGACTCCTTATACAAGCAGGGTTTCAGCCTTCCTTACCTCCGATGTCTGACTCCAGAGGAGGGTCATTATGTCCTTCGGGAAATCCATGAAGGCATTTGCGGCAACCACTCGGGCTCACGCTCACTGGCTCATAAGGCAATTCTCCAGGGATACTTCTGGCCTTCACTCCATACTGATGCCCAGGCCTTCACCCAGAAATGCGACAAGTGTCAGAGATTTGCCAACATTCCACAACTCCCAGCTGAACCATTGACAGCCATGGTCAGTCCTTGGCCATTTGCCCAATGGGGACTGGACCTCATTGGACCAATGCCTGAGGGCAAGGGCCAAGTCAAATATGCAGTTGTAGCCGTAGACTACTTCACCAAATGGGCTGAAGCCGAAGCCTTAGCCACCATCACTGCGGCCCGCATCGAAACCTTTGTGTGGCAAAATATCGTATGTCGCTTCGGCATCTCCAACTCCATCATCACAAACAATGGCCGGCAATTTGACAATGCAAAACTCAAAGAATTTTGTTCTAACCTCAAGATCCGTCTTTGATTCACCTCCCCAGCCCATCCTCAGTCCAATGGCCAGGTCGAAGCCGTGAACAAAATTATCAAGAAGACCCTAAAGACAAAACTTGACAAAGCCAAGGGCTGCTAGCCAGAACTACTTTCGGAAATTCTCTGGTCCTACCGCACCACCTTCCGCACCTTCACAGGTGAAACGCCGTTCTCTCTATCATTTGGTACCGAAGCCGTGGCACCAGTGGAGATTGGCCAGCCCTTGACTTCACTTACGATGCCAAGGACAATGACGAGCAGTTAGCCCTAAACCTCGATTTCATTGACGAGCTCCGTGACCAATCCAGCATGCGCAATGTCGCGTACAAACAACGCATTGCCAAATACTACGAGTCCCGAGTCAAGCCCCGTGCTTTCAAAATGGGGGGCTGGGTCATGCACAAGGTTTCCTTGGCTACCAAAAATCCTATTGAAGGTACCTTCGGCCCCACCATAGTGAACCGAGCAGACCCAGCATCAAAGCGACTAGCACCAAGGCAGCCACGCCTTCTTCCCTGCCGAAGGAAGACACTTCCGAGGTTCTAGACACCTGCCGAAGCTCCCAATTGCCAAACCTAATCTCCACGACACGTGTCGCCACCACGACGACTTGCACAAAGTCCCACATTGAAACTTTGTGCAAACCTCCTACTTTCACCTCCCTATAAATAGGGAACAGTACCCAAGTAAAAAGGGTAACTACTTTCTCACTTTTACTGTTACTCTGCCAAAGTTACCACTTATAGCTGACTTAAGCATCGGAGAGCCTTCGTCCAGCACCACACCGATGTCCGAAGCTTAACGATTGCTTCTCCCATTTTGTCTTCTGCAGGTCCCCCACCAGCCTATTTCACAAAGGGCCTTAGCCCTCTTCTCTGCTGAAGACTCCATACACCTCATCACTAAGTTGGACTCAATATTGGCCGGGCCATTTTGAGCATCAACAAACAACTTCATTTATAATATTTAAAATATATATGTATATGGTATAGCTTTAGATTTTGAGTTATTGATTCATATTGTTGACATTAAATGTATAATTTCCATGGACGTTGTTAGACAACTTTGAATGGAATTTAGGATTCACTGTTCGATTTGGTATCACCTATGTAGATTACAACGATATGCTTAAGAGGCACCCAAAACTCTCAGCGCATTGGTTCAAAAGTTTCCTTAAAAAGTATTGAAAATTTCTGATCATATTCGTCATTTAATTCAATAATGTGAATTTTATGTATGTACAATAATTGTAGGGATTCCAAATTTGTGTGCATTCAATAATTTCAATTTTAGTCCTTGTATAAGATTAAAATTGCATTCAACCCCCTTGTAAAATTAAACATTGATTTTTAGTCCTTTGATGAGTGTCAACATACACATAATTATGAAACTAATTTGTTTGTAGTCCTTTGACTAATTGTCTCGAATTTAAGTTATTTATACTAACACCTCTTTAGGTTTTTCGTGTTTTCACAAAACCCTTAGAGGTCTTAGAATCCAAGACAAATCTGCTTCCCGTCCGACATCTACGCGACGTCAGACCTACTTTACTAAAAAGCCACATAACCCCAATTTAAAAAGATAAACTGTTTGACTCATGCCGAAAATTCGGCAGAGTCTCATCTGTAACTGGAACGATTCCCACATTTTCAATATGTAGAAAAACAATAAAATAACAATCAAGACTCTTTTATAAGGCCATTCTAGTACTTTTCGAAGGGTGAAACTACCTAGGAAGACTAACGGACAACCGAGGGGTCAAACTTCACATGTTGGTTAACCTGGCCCATGAGGCCCACGATCTCCGATTTTCGATCCGAAAGTTCCTACAAGTTCAACAAAGCCTATTCAACACGTCATATAAGTTTGGTCTTGATCGAGCCGTCGGATCTAAGCCCATCGCAAGATCGGACGGCTATCGCTTCGTCTAACCCTGGAATCATTGATTCATAGTATCCGGTACTCCGATCCTTGATCCGCAAATTCCTACATGAACCTAGAGGTACAGAGAAAGACATACTTGAAATTGGGATCGATCGAATGTGTACTGCACCTAATATGCGATATCAAACCCGGATATCGCATATTAGGTGCAATACCCATTCGACTGTCAAACGATAACCCATTCAAAATCAGAGCATACCGTCGTGCTCAGGATGACAAGGATAAGATTTTAGAACCTAATGGGCCGACACCCAGTGGTCCACGCTTTGCCACCAGCCGCCGGTAGCATTTGGGTGACCGAAAAACTCCAAATCAACAGGCAATATCTATACCATTAGAATCAGACTACCTAGGGAATCAACTTTTGTTCTTGGACCAAGGCCAAAAACTAACCAAAACTAGCTGGAATGAAGCCAAAACCGTCGGTGAAAAATAGGCATTTGAACTATCTGCAAAACTTCAAAATTGATCTACAATACCTAAATAAACAAATAGAGCATAATGAGGGGAATTTCCATACCTCATACTACGGAATTGGCCGTCAGAATCGTAGGAAAATGCAAGAACACTGCCGTAAAAACCTAACCCTTTTAGTGGCCTGGAAGTCGAACAGTCAGTGACTGCTGCGAATGGCATAAGGAGAAAAGGAAGAAGTCACGGGCGAGAATGAGAAGATAAAGAGAATTGGCCTGGTTATCGTATTAAAGGTACTGTAGCAGTATTGTTTGCTACAGTAGCAAATTTCAAAATTCCCTTTTTACCCTTTTTGTTTCTAGACCTTTACGAAGTCACTAGCACTCAGAATTGAGTGTGTCGCCTATCACCGAACTCATATCGACGAGTTCCATGAAATGGTGTCACTCTCTTCCCCAAAATCCTTCCGGAACATAAAGTGACTAAAGTGCCCCTACCATCCAAGGGCAAAATTTTAATTTCACAAATAGATAAATTGAATAAAACGATTAAATTGGGTCGGGGGTGTTACATCTCTGCTCCGTCATCGAAAATCCTTTGTTGTTTGAAAAGAGAATTCTCAGATCCTGCTATATCTCATTGCACCTTGATCTTTCTGCTTTATAGAGTTAGGATTTAAGTTGGGAGGAGTTAATCCAACAAGCCAAGAAATAGGACGTCAAGCCCCTGCACCAAGTCATGACGTTGGGAGCAAAACCCATGCAGCAAGCAAACGAAGAAGCTGGTACCCAGCCATTGTGAAGAAGTTGCTCTAGTTTGATTTTTTGGTTTTAGTTAGGATTGACTCTTTTTTTTTTGTTTTCCTTTTGTTTTTATTTTATTATTTTATTGTGATTGGAAACATATTAATTCCGAATCTGGCATATGGGGTAGGCATGGAAGAGATGGAGAGGATGAAGGAAAGCATCTTTTTTTTTCATTGGGGCAAGCGGACAATGCGTGTCTGATGGGTTGGTTTTTTCCTTTTTACTATTTTATTTGTAGTATAATAATGGGTATGAGACTACGGTACAATTCTATCCAAACAGTATTCTAATACCATGAAGGGTATTTTTAGTCTATGCAGAAGTATTGTTATATATGGGTTTAGGTTTTTTTATTTATGAATTTTTGGAGTTATGTGAAACCAATTTGAAACATGAGAGGGTGTTCATGTAATTTTAGGACCTCAAAGAGTTTTGGGAAAACACGAAAAACTTCAAAGAGGTGTTAAGATAAATAACTCTTTGAATTTTCACCCATTTGTTTAAATTCCTTTGTACTTTGACCATTATACCAGAATGACAAAATTTATGAAATTTAGTGGCCCACTATTTAGAGGCTATAATACAGTTGGTAATTTTTAACAACAATATTAAAACCTTGCAAGTGCACAAATCAAATGATAATATAGTAAGCAAGCAAGGATCGTTCCCACAGATATTGTAATCTAAAGATACGTTTATCAATGTCACACAACGAAAACTAAAACACAATTAAACACGAAAACAAAATAAAGATTGAAACCATAAGGACTTCCACACACACGCAAACACCAAGGGGGGTTTTGATTTGATTTTGTAAATAAAACAAAACAAGGAAAACAAAACAAAACCAAATTTAAATTAGAGTTTAAGAGAAATTGGTTTAAAATCAGTCAAGAACAATAACTAGGACTCACTATCCACCTCCAAACAATCAATTAATTCATAAACAATAATAGATAATCAATTTCTAGCAAGCATATGATGATGACACTCACAACAAGATCAGGGCATTTGACTCAAGTTGTATGATTCTCTCTTAAGTGTATGTAAAGTGTATGGCATTTACATCAATACATGTATTCTTAATTGAAATCCAGTATGGCATTTACTCAAATTAACAATCAAGAATCCATTAAGATCAAAGAGAATAAGAGTGTTACAAAAATCCTAAAACATGGCATTTGTTATTACGAATTCAAGAATCGATTTCTCATAACTAGTCTTAACCCAATTATTCGTTGCAAACAAGAATACCTTCAATATGGCAATTGACCTATGTTCAACAACAATTTAATTCTAATGCATACTTCAAAGTTAACTACTCAAAGAAAACAAAATATCAGAATTCACATAACATAGAGAAACCAAAATCATCATGCTTGTAGAAACTGAAAAATCCATTCAAACTTGTTTATAGAATTGAAATCATGTTTATGGCTTCAAGATTAAGCCCTTACTAAAAATAAATTAGTTACTCATGTATTGGATGAACTCAAAAATAAATACATAAGAACTGAAAACTAAAGAAGAAAGGAAAGAAAGAACTTGTTGGCAACTTTCTCCTCTTGCGCAGTTGATCTCCTTAGGAAGTGAATCCCTTGTATGGGGGCCTTAGCTAGACTTTTATATGACTTATATCAGAGTCCTAAACCCTAAAATTGACTGAAAAGTCGTCCAAGAAGTCTGGGTAAACAAGGAATCCAAATAGGAAAGTAAAGATCACAATTCCTAACTCCACTGGGAAATACAGCTCAGCCCAATTGTCACACGATTTGGGGATTTTGGGCCCTCTAGAAAAATCAATAAAAATATATTTTAGAAAGATAAATGTCTTATCTTTCCAACCATATATAGCACGTAACTTGAAAAATTCAGGAAGGCTTCCGTTTCTTCACATGCTCGTAACATGTATGAAACTGTCCTGTCTGCACGTAGGCTAACTTTACTTGTAATACTGTATCAATTGGCTTGGTAGAAATTTCTAGAAAACTCATAGATTGAACTTCAAGATGTTAGCTTTCATCTCCAATTGGCCTTGTGCTAAAATTCCTCTGAAAATTTAATTTTCTCTTAAAAACCTTCTAAGAGCACAGAAAAGCTAAAAATCAGAAAAGTAAAGTAATAAGCCATTTTTAAATCTAATTCTCCTACAAAACCTAAGTAAAAAGAGTATATAAATGAGTATATTTATGGATTTACCAAGTACAGCTCTAGTCATGATCGCGTATGCACAAACTAATCTCTAATCGAACTTGAGGCTCAACTTCAATGACTCTAATTGTCTACTTGTTAGAATCTCATAAAACATCATCCTAACCAAAAAATAATCAATCAAATTGGAAATTATCTAATTGTTTAGTTATGATGAAATAAATAAACGAACACAATTATGAAAAGTTGTAAAAAAAGAAGAAAAAAGGATGACAATCAAGAACTGAGTCTTACGAGAAAGATGAGGATATTGTTGTAAGCTTGGATAGAGAAGTTTTTTATTCTCTTTGTAATTTTTTTTTTAGGGGGTAACCATGCTTAGATGGGTTAGAGATCATCATAGAGGTTGCCTCTTTCTTTTCTTTTTTTTGTCAATCTGATAATATCAGGGCGAGGAACGAATACCAGTTATAAAAGCACAAGTCTAAAAGACAAAGGAGCAATAAAAAAAAATATATATATCTTAAGTGATTCGAGTCATGATGTTTGATTTTATATTGAATTACGCAGAAATCTAGGCATTCAAAAAATAAGAAAGGGAATTTCAAATGTTTAAGTACATAATGGTAAGATGTGAAATTGAGATGGAATATGAAAAGAAAAAAAGAGACAACAATATGAGAGAAGAATTGCAGACAATAGAGAATTTGTGCTTTAAACAAAGAGAAACAAAGAAGCCGAACACATGGATTACTGCGGAGGCGCACATTCCATCTTCTACTGGTGCTTTAGCATTAAAATTTTCACATTAATAAAAGTGAAAAAGTCATTTTTGGGCCTATTAGTTTACCACTTTTATCACTAAGACCTCTGTAATTTTAATTTGATCAATTTTGTCCTTGTAGGACAAAGCCCAATTTTTTTTTGTCAAATTACTCTAATATAGAGGGGCATTTCGGTCCAATCTTGTATTCCCTCCACAACCATTCCCCAGCTAGAGAGAGAGAGAGAGAGAGAGAGAGAGAGAGAGAGAGAAATGCCCTTTCATATTAGAGTAAATTGACAACAAATTACGAACTGTCCTTGCATTGCTTAGAATTGAAACTACAGGGACCCTAATGGTAAAAATGGTAAACTACAAAGACCAAAATGACTTTTTGCCTTAACAAAATAAATTCATTCTACATGTAGATGCATGTCAAAATAAATAATAGCATTGATTCTATATAAAATTCTAGGAGACTACAAAAAATATTTAAAAAATGATTTCGGAAGGGAAGTCAATTTTAGAGAAAAGAAGAACGTGAAGAAGTGATAATAATTTTCAACCTGTGCGTAGTTAGCGTACATGGAAAACTCATCCTTGAATACTTAGAGTCCAATAAGATAAACATGCAG
This sequence comes from Prunus dulcis, assembly GCF_902201215.1. Lineage (NCBI taxonomy): Eukaryota > Viridiplantae > Streptophyta > Magnoliopsida > Rosales > Rosaceae > Prunus > Prunus dulcis. Next base: position 19,262,181 of record NC_047651.1, on the reverse strand, counting down.
TGATGACTTTTTTAAATAAAATAAAATAAAATTCAAGCCGTTTTTTCCTTTTGCTAATCTTTTGACGTTTTCAAAAGATGATGTAATTTAGGACATGAAGGGAAATCTCGTGTAATGTTTCAAAGCATTCCTTGAATCAATGTAATTTACTTGCTACATGAACACAAATCTCAGGAGTTACATGTGGTGAGCTATGCTACGTAGTGAGCTATCCAATATGTGATCAAGATCTTTTCCTTGAATCATGTGAAATATAAGGAGCTGAATATCATATGCTATATATGTCCACCAAATTTAACTTCTAAAGTTCGGGGAAGATCCCGATGGAAGAGTGTCGCAAATGATGTTAAACCTAGAAGTAATATGATCGATAAAAGCATATTAAAGTTTTGTTTAAATGATTATTTATGATTGCATGTAAACTGGGATGAGTCACCATTGCGAAGGAGCTCATTGATATTCAGATCTAATTATGAATCCAACATCAGAAAATGAGAAAATAAGTGAATTGATAATTAGAAATTAGAGAAAAGACCCTAATTGCATTGCCATAACTTGAGATGTTTTTTTGTTGGTAATCTTGATAAGTATAAGTTGACTCTGGTTGGCATGGTGAAATAAATTTCTTTGCAAAACACATGTGCATGCCATTAGAAGGGTGTTGAGGGCGCAACTCTGTAGAATGTCATGGTACAAATGGAAAGTTTCACATTTGGATGAATAGTCAAAGACGAATACTGTGAGTGGCTGCATATTCTGATTTAGTCAAGCACGAAAAAAGTGTTAAATTTCTTTTCAGTGTCAGACTTAGCGGCTACTCACACATTGCGTGTTTGAATATAGCAGTTGAGTTTTGGGAGAAGACAAACTCAATTCAAATAGGAAACTTACCATTTCCGTTTGTACCACGTGCTTCCTCCTCTATATAAAGGCCAAGCAGCATGCCAACCAGAGCCAACTTATACTTCTCAAGATTATTACCAACAACAGAAAAAATCCTCAAGTTATGGCAATGCAATTACGTTCTTTTCTCTTAGGCATACTGCTACTAATTGGCTTTGCTTTCACAAATAGCAAAGCTGATATTAGGGCTCCACCCACACATTTTGACACTGCTTCTCTCAATAGGAGCAGTTTTCCAGAAGGGTTCGTATTTGGTGTAGGTTCTGGATCTTACCAAGTAAGTCCTTTTCTGGGCTTTAATTTGAGTTTTGATTAGGGTTTTCTTTCAAATTCAGACCAAGCATCAATCCACGCAAGAATATTGACATCTTCTTCATTGTGTCTCTTGTGTATTTCAGTATGAAGGTGCTGCAAAAGAAGGTGGTAGAGGACCAAGCATTTGGGATACCTTCACCCACAAATATCCAGGTTTGTCCAATCAAATCATCAATTAGTTAAAATAACAAAATCATGCTACTTTTACTCTTATGCTCTAAATAAATAAATTTTCTATGATTAATTGCAGAAAAGATTAACGATATAGCAGCAATGGAGATATCACTGTTGACCAATATCACCGCTATAAGGTTCATGACCCAATGTGCACACATTAAATTTTGAAGCATGAAGAAAACTCATCACATTGAAGATAAGCTCCCGATAATTTTTATCTGATTTCTTTTTTGTTATGCACTGTAGGAAGATGTGGGGATTATGAAGAATATGGGGTGGGATGCTTATCGATTCTCTATCTCATGGTCAAGATTGTTACCAAGTAAGTTCATTTGTGACCAATCATCAATATTTCTGCCTTCATGGTTTTCGCTTAAGTAATGTGTCCAAGTTGTCTACCAAATAATATAACAAATTTTTTTTTTTCAATTAAAATACTTAATTGCAATAACTTAAGCAAATAAAAAAAAATTCAAACATAAATTAAATAGAAGTCGAAGTTCAAGTTCGATAACATATAGTCCAACTTTTTTAAAGTTCAGTTTAAATGTTATCGGGGCACTTATTTCTTTATTTTCTGGTTTTGTTTTAATTATTAGATGGAAAGTTAAGTGGAGGAGTGAACAAGGAAGGAATCAAATATTACAACAATCTTATCAATGAGCTCTTACGCAATGGTGAGTCATCCCACCTTACATGATCAATAATTTATACAATAAGAGTTACATGCACTGATTAAAATAAGTCATTTTGTCAAACTTATAACTCGCTTTTATTGATGATGCTATTTATAGGTTTAACGCCATTTGTGACACTTTTTCATTGGGATCTTCCTCAAACTTTAGAAGATGAATATGGTGGTTTCTTAAGCCCTCATATTGTGTAAGTGAAGAAATTAGTCCTTTGAATGGTGTTGATAATTTAATTAATAAATACAACTATGACATTTACATTTTGAAATCTGTATATACAGCAATCATTTTCAAGATTACGCAGAACTTTGCTATAAGGAATTTGGTGATCGAGTAAAGCATTGGATGACACTGAATGAGCCGTATACCTTCAGTAACTATGGTTATGCAACTGGGTCCCAAGCGCCGGGACGATGCTCCACTTGGCAACAGCTAAACTGCACCGGCGGAGATTCATCTACTGAACCATATTTGGTAACACACCACCAGCTCCTTGCTCATGCAGCTGCTGTAAAATTGTACAAAAATAGATACCAGGTACAATTAATTAGTTTGTTGCAACAAGAGAGCGACTACTTTACCTTTTTGTGACTCTAAAACAAACTAAATGTTCTTGTGCAGGCGTCTCAAAATGGAGTGATAGGGATAACACTGGTGTCAGATTGGTTTGAGCCTTTATCGGAAGAAAAAGAAAATAAAAATGCTGCATTACGAGCTTTGGATTTTATGTTCGGATGGCAAGTGTATTTCGAATTTGCTTATGAATATAATATTTGCTATTTACTAGCCAGCAATACATAATATAATGTCAAGTTAATCCTTGAAATTTTTACATTCTTATAGGTTTGCTGAGCCATTGACAAGTGGTGACTATCCGCAAAGCATGCGATCTGTCGTCGGAAGCCGATTACCAAGATTCACGAAAGAACAATCCAAGTTGCTAATTGGTTCATTTGATTTTCTTGGACTAAATTACTATACAGGTTACTATGCAAGTGATGCACCTCAAAATAACTCGGTATATGCCAGCTACACAACAGATGTTGGCGTTAATCTTTCATGTGAGTTCAAATTCAGAATTTAATTCAAGCAATTTAAGTTTATAGACTAATTAGATTCTGATATTCATATGTGTTGTGGCAGCTGAGCGTAATGGGGTCCCCATCGGTCCAAAGGTACACATCAAATTACTAGATTAAGCCTTTATGATTTCGACCATTAATCGTTTTGCACTTACAAATTTGACTCCTAAAAATCTAAAGATCTTCAAATTTTGGTGCAGGGTGCTTCGGAATGGTTAAATGTTTATCCACAAGGAATTCAACATCTTTTACTCTACACAAAGAAAAAGTATCACAATCCAATTATTTACATTACTGAAAATGGTAATTTTGTCTAGCCTTAAGTAATTGCATGTGTTTCACATATTTTTGGTGGAAAACACGCACAAAGTGGTACAAAGTCTAAATTTGTAACTACATAATAATGTATTATATATTGTAGGTGTGGATGAGTTGAATGATCCGAAATTATCACTTGCTGAAGCCCTTAATGATACCCGTAGAATTGACTTCTACAATAGCCACCTTCATTATGTTCAAAGTTCTATTGAGTAAGTGTGTTAACAAATTCATTTATAATATTTAAATATATATGTATACGGTATAGCTTTAGATTTTGAGTTATTGATTCATATTATTGACATTAATATATTTAATTTTCTTTTATTGCTTTTTAGCAATGGTGTCAAAGTGAAGGGATTCTTTCCATGGACGTTGCTAGATGACTTTGAATGGTTTTCGGGATTCAGTGTTCGATTTGGTATCATCTACGTAGATTATAACGATAGACTTAAAAGGCACCCAAAACTCTCGGCGCACTGGTTCAAAAGTTTCCTTAAGAAGTATTGAAAACTTCATATCATATTTGTCATTCAATATTTGTATTTAATTCAATAATGTGAATTTGATGTATGTAAAATAATACTAGGGATTCCAAATTTGTGTACATACAAAATTTGAATTCCAAATTTGTGTACATTCAATAATTTCAATTTTAGTCCTTGTATAAGATTAAAATTCCATTCAACCCCCTTGTAAAATTAAACATTTATTTTTAGTCCTTTGATGAATGTCAACATACACATAATTATGAAACTCATTTTTTTGTAGTCCTTTGACTGATTGTCTCGAATTTGAGTTATTTAAAAACTCTCTTGAGGTTTTTCGTGCTTTGGCAAAACCCTCTAAGGTCTTGAAAATTATACAAATACCCCCTCAGGTTTCAAAATGGTTTTACATAACTCCAAAAATCCTATATAAAAAAAAATAGAAGTTAAAATTGGATGTAAAAGGACTTTTGCATAGACTAAAATACCCTTCATGATATCAGAATTGGTTGGATATAATCGCACCATAATCCCTAACCCTAACAAAAATAAAATAATAATAAATAAATCATAAGACGCATCGAACTATTCCATGAGAAAAAATGAAGACGCTTCCTCTCTTCCATATCTTCATCTCTTCTATCTCTGCTCCATCATCGAAATCCTTTGTTGCCTTGAAAAGAGAATTCTCAGATCCTGCTATCTCATTGCACCTTGATCCTTCTGGTTTGTAGCGTTAGGATTTAAGTTTTGAGGAGTTAATCCAAGAAGCCAAGACGTTGAGCAAAACCCATGCAGAAAACAAAGAAGCTGGTACTCAGCCATTGAGAAGAAGTTGCTCAAGTTTGAATTTTATTTTATTTTTTTTTTGTTTTTTGTTTTTTGGTTCTGATTGGAAACATATTGGAGAAGGCATGGAAGAGATGGAGAGGATGAAGGAAAGCGTTTTTTTTTTTTCCTTGGGGCAAGCGTACAATGCGTGTCTGATGGGTTGGGTTTTTTCTTTTTACTAGTATAATATTGGGTATAGATTACGGTACAATTCTATCCCGAACAGTATTCTAATACCATGAGGGGTATTTTAGTCTATGCAGAAGTATTGTTATATCAGGTTTTAGGTTTTTTTGGATTTTGGAGTTATTTGAAACCAATTTGAAACATAATGGGGTGTTTGTGTAATTTTTAGGACCACAAGGGGTTTTGTGAAAATACGCAAATCCTCATGGAGTATTAGGTTAAATAAATCCCCCAATTTTCACCTATTCGTTAAAATTCTATTATACTTTGACCATATACCACGGTGACAAAAAATTTGAAATTTAGTAGCGCACTGTTTAGAGGCTACAGTACGGCTCTTGATGTATGGCTCGTGACACGAGGGCATATGCGCAAACTGATCTCTAATTGAACTTGAGGCTCAACTTCAATGACTCAAATTGTCTTTATTAGAATCTCATAAAACATCATCCTAACCAAAAAATAATCAATCAAATTGGAAATTATCTAATTATTTAGTTATGATCAAATAAATAAACACAATTATGAAAAGTCGAAGAAAAAAAAAAAAGGATGATAATCAAGAACTGAGTCTGTGACGAGAGAGAGGAGGAAATTGTTGTAAGCTTTAGATAGAGAAGTTTCTATTCTCTATGGGTTAGAGATCATCATAGAGGCTGCCCTTTGTTTTTTTCAATCTGGTAATATCATCATTAAACCAAGGCGAGGAACGAACGAATACCGGTAGCACAAGACTGAAAGACAAAGGAGCAATAAAAAACCAGAAGCCTGTGACGATGCGAAAGCAAGCAGAAGGCCACAGTGTTTCAGAGTATTGATCTTGTTATTGATGAAGACAAAAATATCTTAAGTTATTCGAGTCATGCATGTTTGATTTTACAGTGAATTACGCAGAAATCTACGCAGCCAAAAAATAAGGGAATTTCCAATGTTTCAGTGCATAATGGTAAGATGTGAAATTGAGATGGAATATGAAAAGAGAAAAAGAGACACAATACGAGAAGAAGAATTTGCAGACAACAGAGAATTTGTGCTTTGAACAAAGAGAAACAAAGAAGCCGAACACCTGGATTACTTGGGAGGCTCACAATCCATCTTCTACTAGTGCTTCAACATATAAAATTTTAACATGAACAAAATGCAAAAATTCATTTTTGGGTCTTGTAGTTTACCACTTTTATCACTAAGGTCCTTGTAGTTTCAATTTAATCAATTTTGTCCTTGTAGTTTGAATTCCGAGCAATTCAAGGACAAGACCCAATTTTTTTTTCGTCAAATTAATCTAATATAGAGGGGCATTTCAGTCCAATCTTGCATCCCCTCCACAACTATTCAACAGCCAGAGAGAGAGAGAGAGAGAGGGAATAGGTGGTTGTGGAGGGGGATAAGGTGGTTGTGGGGGTGGTTGCTTGGGGTCGGGTGGGGAAGGGGATGAGGGATGGGAGAAGGTTGTTGGGGAGGGGTTTTGGGTGGCTGTGGGGTGGCTGTGGAAGGTCTGTAAGTTGGACCGAAATGTCCCTCCATGTTAGATTAATTTGACAAAAAATTGGGGATTTTCCTTGCATTGCTCAGAATTAAAACTACATGGGCCTTAGTGGTAAAACTGATAAGCTACAGGGACCAAAATGACCTTTTTTGTTAACAAAATAAATTTATTTTATTATAAAAAAACCAAAATTTACCCCCGATTTTCAAAAATATCACTTTTTATAAAATCTTTTAAATATAGCCAAAAACTCACATAAATAAACACAAATGCGCTTAAAAATCAAAACCCACATAAACTTAAAAAGAAAGTTCATGTACAAACGGGATTATGAAAGAAAGCTCATGTGCAAACCAGCTATAGATTAAGATCTTCAGAAAACCATTGCGATAAAAGGCATTGGCTTTGCACGGACCATGGCTACTATAATTCCTGCTTTTCCCGTTTCCAGTAATCAATTCAAAGACTTCATCCTCACATGGGCCAAACCAAAAGCACCACATCTCTACTGTATATCATCTCAAATCTACAAAAATTGTGAGGGAAAACATGCTTTAGCTCCCCATCCAGCCTTCAAAGTCCACACAAATGGGTCTTATAGCATTCTGAAACATCTATTAACAGTCAACTCCTACCCTCTATCAACATCAACTAAGGATACAATTTCCAGCATGCTTTATTCCTCATCTTCAAAAGTTTACATCAGAAAGTTTAAGAAAATTATAAAATTAAATATTCATCCATTGTTCATTCTAATTCATAAATTTAAATAGTAAAATATTACACCTATCTACGAGGTAGGATGAAGTGCAATCGGATTCTTGCAAGTTTCTCGATAATGGCCAGTTGAACCACATCTTGAACACTTACGAGTTGATGGTTCTTCTCCGCGTGATGAGATTCTCTTTTTCTTGCACCTACCATACCTTTTTCGTGTAAATGGTGGTAGGACAATTCTATTTCGTATGTCATTAGGTACCACCCAATCTGTTTGATCCCTAACTGGGCAAATAGGTTATGCATACGCAATGACCAATGAGTTTGTAGTATAATATTGTGAACACATTGGGTAACATGAAATTTGTCGATGCCTACATGCAGCACAAGCATGTGCACATAGTAATTGGTCAAGGTCAAACTCTCAGCATGTGCAACACTTCCTCTCTAAATTTACAACTTCAACACGACATCCACCATATACATGAAATGAGTAAGCCTCAATAGGAGAAACCTGCATATTCAAGAAACAAGAAATAAATTTATAGTACTCCGCAATTATTTTATTTGAAATATTTTCAAAAGATTTGTAGAATATTATCATGCATATATTCCTTAAATAAAAGAATATCAATAAAAACTACAAAAGAAAACGTATGCCCACTCTGTCAAATCTTTGCATATATTCCCACTCTTCATATCCAGCCGCATTAAGATAATCACCCACTTTAGAATTAATATTAAATATCTGCACCATAGACGATCAAATTCAAGAACAAGATATGCTTTAGCAGCTCTAAAATATAGCGAATGCGCTCTCTCATGCTTAAAATGGTTCTTAAGACTCTGACTTATATGGAATATGCATGCCCCATGATGAGCATTCGGAAATATAATGGAGATAGCCTTACGAATGCTTTCATGTCTATCAGAATTGAAAACTAAGTCTGTAACACCCCGACCCCAAATTTCCACAAATTTAACCCTTATTTAATTATTTAATTATTTAAGGGCATTTTAGTCATATTTTTAACCAGAGAGAGTTTGGGACCGTGACTTGTATTTTTGGATAGGTCGTGCTGAGACGAGTTCATAGACACGTAGTGGGCTCGAATCGGAGTTGTAACGAGAGAGATATGGTCGAAAGAAATTCAGTGGCACAACCGTAAATATTTCGAAATGGGATTTTTTATAAAAATCAGATTCTCTCTCTCTCTCTCTCTCTCTCCCTGCGCAGAACAGCCCCCCCGAGTTACTGTTCACAGCGGCGGTTTTTGGGCCGCCGCCGCCGCATCCGGCCACCACTTGGGGTGGCACCGGTCCCAAAAGAACCGTGCCATCCTCCTCTTTCCATCCCGACCAATCCCAGTCACCGGAACTACCTGTGCTCGCCGGAAAATGCAAAAATCCGACCGAATTTAACCCAAAATTCAAGGAGCTCGATCTCCCTCCTCCGGCCGCCATTTCTGGCGATCAAGGTATGGAAATTCATCCCTTCTGCATGTTCTAGCTGATGGTTGGGTAGGAATTGATCGATTTGTAGCGTAGACAATTCGATTTTCGAATTGAAATTGGGCCGAACTTCGGCCGCCGTGATCGGCCATTTCCGGCCACTTTTTGGGGGTTGTCCAAGAACAAAAGTGACTCCAAATGGGGTGTTTTACCTAGGGTAGGAGTTTGGAGTCTCGGTTCCAAGATTTTTCGACGGACCGTAATCGCTTTGGACACCCGGTCTGCCCGCGCGTGTGGCGGCGCGTGGGCGAGGGTGGTGGCGTGTCTCTGGGCAGTTTTGAGGTCCTCGCGCCATCACGAGCGCGTAGGATTTCGCGGATCTCAATTCGGACGTCGTTTGACTATCGAACGGATATCGCCTATTACGCGTTATCCGGGTTCGATAGGTTGGGACCGTTGGATGGACCCAAATTTAATATATGTTAATCTAGGTATTACTAGGATCGTGGAGGAATTCACGGATCATGAATCGGAGCCCCGGATGTTCCGATTTAATATTTTAAAGATTATATTTTATATTAACCGTTAGATCGTACGATCGTGAGTGATCCGACCGTCCGATCCGAACCAAACTTGCAGGACGAGTGTCCTATACGTTATAGAACCCATAGGAACTTCCGGATCGGAGTTTGGAGGTCGTGGTCCCCGTGGGCCCGTTTGACCAGGGTTAGGGTAGTTTGACCCTTGATTGACCGTGAGTCTTCCGGAGTAATCTCACCTTTCTAGGGGGATTATCGGGTGCTAGACTCTTGTGAAGGGTTACACAATATTAGGATTAATATTTATTATTATAATTACATGGTTGTACAAGGGTACAACAGAGTCTAGAATGTCAGTTGGAGTGCTATATGCACTACTTTAAGTACCTTCCCGGATTTTGGATGTACTACGAGTACCACCAAGTGAAAGTTAGGTCCCACGTGGCGTAGGTTATCCGGCGTTGGGACAGGCCCCATACGTGGCGTTGGTTGTACCGGCGTATGGGGAAATATTGTAGTATTGTGTTGAGGTCGCACGTGGCGTAGGTTATCCGGCGTGTCGACAGGCCCCATACGTGGCGTTGGTTGTACCGGCGTATGGGGAGTTATGTGATAGGATGTTGAGGTCCCGCGTGGCGTAGGTTATCCAGCGTTGGGACAGGCCCCATACGTGGCGTTGGTTGTACCGGCGTATGGGGAGTTATGTGATATGACGTGTAGGTCTCACGTGGCGTAGGTTATCCGGCGTTGAGACATACCCCATACGTGGCGTTGGTTGTACCGGCGTATGGGGAGATATGTGATAGTATGGCATGGTCGCACGCGGCGTAGGTTATCCGGCGTGTTGACAGACCCCATACGTGGCGTTGGTTGTACCGGCTTATAGGGAGATTATGTGGAATACAGAGAAATGAAATGAGGTATCGCCTAAGTGTGGAATTAGGTTTTACGAGAGAACTACGTGTGGCTTGATCCCTCAAGGAGGGTACGTAGGCAGCCTAAGGTCATTAGGTGCAGCCGCAGACTAAATGTTAGTCATAAATAGGTATTTGAATTGCTGGGTAGTTAGTTAAGAATTATTGGAAGGCCGAAGGCCATTTGTGTGATTTGCATGAAAATATATTGTGCATGCTGCCAGTTGGGGATATAAATTGTGTTTTTATGCAGGTATAAATTTTGGGAAATGTCCAATTTATAGGGGAGACTCTGCCGAAATTTCGGCAGAAAGTCTCGGTCTTTAGTAAGTGGGCCCGGCATCGGGGGATGTCAGGAAATTCCAAAGGATTCGTCTCGGATTTGGGGAAAATTCGGGGCGGGTCCTTTCAGTCATTAATATCCCCAATAGCTCCCCGTAATTTTGTCAAAAATCAATTCCAAGATGCATCATTCTCTGACTCTCCAACTCCGAATGCAACAGGGTATGTTAGGTTATTTCCGTCCTTGCATTTGGCAACAAACAATGTCCCACGATATTTACCTTTTAAAAATGTTCCGTCAAGTGAAATTACTGGCCTGATAACAGTGCGAAATCCTCTGATGCAAGGTCCAAGTGACATGACAAAATACATAAAATGATTATTACTGTCAGTTTCAATATGAGTTATCGTACCAGGATTTTTGGCTTATAACGTAGCACAATATGATGGAAGTATTGCATAAGATTCCTCTGCTGATCCCCTAACCAACGCCAGTGCATGTTCCCTAACTCACCAAGCCTTCACATAACTTATACTCACACCCATGTCCTTTCACATATCCTCCATGATGTCGTGGGGTCTATGTACTCGTGATAAACCCTCTTACGTAGATTTTATGCATTGGCCAATCTACTTGCCTGTCAATGAAGGCGATGAATAGCATCCAATGAGCATGAATGTTTTGTAAAACATATTTTTACCATGAAATGAGGATTTTCGTACCTTGGATGCACGTAGTTTCACATGCATCAGTCATCGACACAATCAAATTCAAATCTTTCTTTATTGGATCTCTTCACTTTGAACTCATAATTTTTCGTCATAGCATCAATACCCAACTTTGTTTTTATATCCTCCTTAGTCTCATACACTTGATCTACAATTATACATACACTTGATCTACAATTATATCTCCACTTACATTGCATAGCTATGTCATATCTGATCCATGTACATTGTTTTTATCCTTGTTCCAAGCATTTATTTGTTGGAATTGGGTTCATCATAGTGCACATTGATAGTTGGAACATCATCACATCCCGTGTTTTCACGAAGGCAAGTCATTGAATTCAACATTATCTTGGAACACATTATCAACCTCTACATGTAGCATATCCTCAAATTGCATGTTCTCAAAGAGCAACTCATCTAGCTGTGTTGTATTGCTTTCCTCTTCATATTCTGAGTCCTCAATTTTCTGCATTTCCCAAGTCATTTTCTAAATCATGATATTGATCATTATCTAAATCAGCTTGAGTACCCAAATTGAGGTCCATTGGCATTGGTTAATTGCTTCCACTTCCATAAGAAAATATTTTACGCTTCAATTTAATGCACTATGGAATCTTGTAAGTCCTTGTAAGACTTTCAAAAACAAAAGCACTCATGTCATCATCATCAACTATTTATGCAGGCCATGCACTTTTCATTGCATCGTATATGACTTTCATAGTTATCTCATACTTATTTCGGTCCACATTCACAATGTCATATACCTTATTCCGAAGCTCCTCTATCGTAATTTTATCTGAATCAAGTAGTCCTTTAGTTTTGCAATTTTTGTACATTGAGTTAACCCACTTTCCATCGTAGTTAATCAAAATTCCCAAACTAGACCTTATTCTGAAAGGTAAACCAACATAAGAAATAATACAATACACATTGAGAAAACAATGTTCAGACCATGTATATATATATATATATATATATAATTTTGTCAGAATATCAAATATATATATATGATTTATATATTTTGTTGTCATAATAGCAAATCAGTAATCATGTGCGATTTGGGTCTACATGGATCATTGTAAAATACATTATATTCTCTGGCCAATCCCAATGGGCAAACCTGAGCATGCTGGTCTGAAGCAATTCCAACCCTCCCTAATTCAACTTACAATGATCCAGGCATAACCAAATTGGAAATATTTTATTCATCCAAATCGAAAAAGAAATACAGTTAATAAGTTCTTTATCTTCAAAGCCAATCCAACAAACAAAAGTAATAAGTTGAATAAACTATTTCAGGTGGCCAACAGAAAATCATGGAATTAAAACAAAGATAGAAGGAGAAAGAGAGAAAGAAAAGCAAACATGGGATTACAGTTCGGTAAGTTGAATTAGAGAGAGTTGGAATTGCTTCAGACCAAGGCTACAGATGTGCATACTTAGCAGTAGTTCGACCAAAGGCTACAAACGTGCGTGCGAATCCAAACTTTGTGTAGTAGGGTTTTGCATTTTAGGTTTATGTGGGTTTTAATTTTTAAAGACATTTGTGTCTATTTAGGTGAGTTTTTGGCTATATTTGAAAGATTTTATAAAAACTAACATTTTTGAAAGTGGGGGGTAAATTTTGGATATTTTTTATAAAAACTCATAGATGCATTTCAAAATTAATAATAGCACTGATTCCATATAAAATTCTAGGAGATTAAAAAAAAAAAAAATTTAATGATTTTGAAAGGTAAGTTTCAATTTGGGATGAAAGAAGAACGTGAAGAAGTGATAATAATTTTCACGTGTTTGAACAAGTCTGCAGCTAGCGTAGGGGGAAAATTCATCCTTTGCATATTTAGAGTCGATTATTACCAACAACAACAAAAAAAACCTCAAGTTATGGCAATGCAATTACGTTCTTTTCTCTTAGGCATACTGCTACTAATTGGCTTTGCTTTCACAAATAGCGAAGCTGATATTAGAGCTCCACCCACACATTTTGACATTGCTTCTCTCAATAGGAGCAGTTTTCCAGATGGGTTCGTATTTGGTGTAGGTTCTGGATCTTACCAAGTAAGTCCTTTTCTGGGCTTAATTTGAGTTTTGATTAGGGTTTTCTTTCAAATTCAGACCAAGCATCGATCCACGCAAGAATATTGACATCTTCTTCATTGTGTCTCTTTTGTATTTCAGTATGAAGGTGCTGCAAAAGAAGGTGGTAGAGGACCAAGCATTTGGGATACCTTCACCCACAAATATCCAGGTTTGTCCAATCAAATCATCAATTAGTTAAAATAACAAAATCGTGCTACTTTTACTCTTATGCTCTAAATAAATAAATTTTCTATGATTAATTGCAGAAAAGATTAGTGATAGAAGCAATGGAGATATCACTGTTGATCAATATCACCGCTATAAGGTTCATGACCCAATGTGCACACATTAAATTTTGAAGCATGAAGGAAACTCATCACATTGAAGATAAGCTCCCGATAATTTTTATCTGATTTCATTTTTGTTATGCACTATAGGAAGATGTGGAGATTATGAAGAATATCGGGTGGGATGCCTACCGATTCTCAATCTCATGGTCAAGATTGTTACCAAGTAAGTTCATTTGTGACCAATCATCAATAATTCTGCCTTCATGGTTTTCGCTTAAGTAATGTGTCCAAGTTGTCTACCAAATCATATAACAATTTTTTTTTTTTTTTGGTGTCAATTAAAATACTTAATTGCAATAACTTAAGCAAAAATAATTTTTTTTTCAAACATAAATTAAATAGAAGTCGAAGTTCAAGTTCGATAACATATAGTCCAACTTTTTTAAAGTTTAGTTTAAATAATGTTATCGGTGCACTTATTTCTTTATTTTCTGGTTTTGTTTTAATTATTAGATGGAAAGTTAAGTGGAGGAGTGAACAAGGAAGGAATCAAATATTACAACAATCTTATCAATGAGCTCTTACGCAATGGTGAGTCATCCCACCTTACATGATCAATAATTTATACAATAAGAGTTACATGCACTCATTAAAATAAGTCATTTTGTCAAACTTATAACTTGCTTTTATTGATGATGCTATTTATAGGTTTAACGCCATTTGTGACACTCTTTCATTGGGATCTTCCCCAAACTTTAGAAGATGAATATGGTGGTTTCTTAAGTCCTCATATTGTGTAAGTGAAAAAATTAGTCCTTTGAATCGTATTGAAAATTTAATTACTAAATACAATTATGACATTTACATTCTGAAATGTGTATATACAGCAATCATTTTCAAGATTACGCAGAACTTTGTTATAAGGAATTTGGTGATCGAGTAAAGCATTGGAGCACACTGAATGAGCCGTATACCTTCACTTACTATGGTTATGCAACTGGGTCCCTTGCGCCGGGACGATGCTCCATTTGGCAGCAGCTAAACTGCACCGGCGGAGATTCATCAACTGAACCATATTTGGTAGCACACCATCTGCTCCTTGCTCATGCAGCTGCTGTAAAATTGTACAAAGATAGATACCAGGTACAACTAATTGGTTTGTTGCAACAAGAGAGCAACTACTTTACCTTTTTGTGACTCTAAAACAAACAAACTAAATGTTATTGTGCAGGCGTCTCAAAATGGAGTGATAGGGATAGAGCTGAATTCAGATTGGTTTGAGCCCCTATCGGAAGTAAAAGAAAATAAAAAAGCTGCATTACGAGCATTGGATTTTATGTTCGGATGGCAAGTGTATTTCGAATTTGCTTATGAATATAATATTTACTACTTACTAGCGAGCAATACATAATATATGTCAAGTTAATCCTTGAAAATTTTACATTCTTATAGGTTTGCTGAGCCATTGACAAATGGTGACTATCCTGAAAGCATGCGATCTCGTGTCGGAAGCCGATTACCAAAATTCACAAAAGAACAATCCAAGCTGCTAATTGGTTCATTTGATTTTCTTGGACTAAATTACTATACGGGTTACTATGCAAGTGATGCACCTCAAAATAACTCGGTATTCCCAAGTTGCACAACAGATGCAGGCGTTAATGTTTCATGTGAGTACAAATTCAGAATTTAATTCAAGCAATTTAAGTTTATAGGCTAATTAGATTCTGATATTCATATGTGTTGTGCCAGCTGAGCGTAATGGGGTCCTTATCGGTCCAAAGGTACACATCAAATTACTAGATTAAGCCTTTACAATTTCAACGATTAATCGATTTGCACTTACAAATGTGACTCCTAAAAATCTAAAGATCTTCAAATTTTGGTGCAGGCTGCTTCATCATGGTTAAATGTTTATCCACGAGGAATTCGACATCTTTTACTCTACATAAAGAAAAAATATCACAATCCAATTATTTACATTACCGAAAATGGTAATTTTTTCTAGCCTTAAGTAATTGCATGATCAATGTTTCACTTATTTGTGTAAAACACGCACAAGTGGTACAAAGTCTATATTTGTAACTACATAATAATTATATTGTAGGTGTGGATGAGTTCAATGATCCGAAATTATCACTTGCCGAAGCCCTTAATGATACCAATAGAATTGACTATTACAATCGCCACCTTTATTACGTTCAAAGTTCTATTGAGTAAGTGTATTAAAAAATTCATTTATAATATTTAAATATATATGTATAAGATTTTGAGTTATTGATTCATATTATTGACATTAAATATTTAATTTCCTTTAATTTATTTTTAGGAATGGTGTCAAAGTGAAGGGATTCTTTCCGTGGACATTGCTAGACGACTTTGAATGGAGTTCAGGATTCACTATTCGATTTGGTATCACCTATATAGATTACAACGATATGCTTAAAAGGTACCCAAAACTCTCGGCGCATTGGTTCAAAAGTTTCCTTAAGAAGTATTGAAAACTTCATATCATATTCGTCATTTAATTCAATAATGTGAATTTTATGTATGTACAATAATACTAGGGATTCCAAATTTATGTACATACAAAATTTGAATTCTAAATTTGTGCACATTCAATAATTTTAATTTTAGTCCTTGTATAAGATTAAAATTCCATTCAACCCCCTTGTAAAATTAAACATTGATTTTTAGTCCTTTAATGAGTGTGTACACATAATTATGAAACTAATTTGTTTGTAGTCCTTTGAGTGATTGCCTCGAATTTGAGTTATTTATACTAACATCTCTTGAGGTTTTTCATGTTTTCACAAAATCCTCAGAGGGCTTAGAAATTACACAAACACCCCCTCAGGTTTCAAAATTGTTTTACGTAACTCCAAAAATCCAAAAAAAAAACCTAAAATTGGATGTAATAGGACTTTTGCATAGACTAAAATACCCTTCATGATATCAAAACTGTTTGGATACAATCGCACCCTAAACTCTAAACCCTAAGAAAAATAAAATAATTTTAAAAAATCATAAAACGCATCGTACTATTCCATGAGAAAAAAAGAAGACATTTCCTCTGTTCCATCTCTTGACAAGACCCGTCCCGGATTCTCCATCGGAATCAGTGACGAACTCTACTTCCTGTCCGATATCTACTTGATGTCGGACCTACTAAACTAAAATGTAACATCCCACATCAACCAACGGAGAGGAGGTGATGTGCCTTATATGTGCACACCTGCATCCATCTAGCACGAGGCCTTTTGGGAGCTCACTGGCTTCGGAGTCGTAGGAACTCCGAAGTTAAGCGAGTTGGGGGCCAGAGCAATCCCAGGATGAGTGACCTACTGGGAAGTTGTTCGTGAGCTCCCAGAAACAAAACCGTGCGGGCAGAGAGGGGGGCCCAAAGCGGACAATATCGTGCTACGGCGGAGCCGATCCCGGGTTGTGACATAAAAAGCCGTGTAACCCCAATTTAAAAGGATAAACCGTTTGACTTCTGCCGAAAATTCGGCAGAGTCTCTTCTGTAACTAGAACGATTCCCACATTTTTAGCTTGAAGAAAAACAATAAAATAACAATTAAGACTCGTTTATAAGGTCATTCTAGTACATTTTCGAATGGTGAAACTACCTAGGAAGACTAACGGTCATCCGAGGGGTCAAACTTCTCATGTTGGTCAACCTGGTCAGGGGGCCCACGACCTCCGATCTCTGATCCGAAAGTTCCTATGGGTTCAACAGAGCCTATTCAACATGTCATGTAAGTTTGGTCTCGATTTAGCTGTTGGATCTAAGCCAATCGTACGATTAGACGATGATTGCTTCGCCTAACCCTGGAATCATTGAGTCATAGTCTCTGGGACTCTGATTCTCGATCCACATATTAGGTGCAATACCCGTTCAATTGTCAAACAGTAACCCATTCAAAATCCGAGCATATCGTAGTGTTCAGGACGACAAGAGGAATATTTTAAAACGTAATGTGCCGACACCTAGTGGTCCACCTGCCGCCGACAGCGCCTAGGTGACTTGAGTAATTTTCGGCGACTGGAAAACTCCAAATCACCAGGCAATACCTATACCATTAGAATCAGACGACCTAGGGAATCAACTTTTGTTCTTAGACCAAGGCGAAAAACTAACCAAAACGAAGCTAAAACTGTCGGCCAAAAATGGGTATTTTGAGCTATCTGCAAAACCTCAAAATCGATCTACAATACCTACATAAACAGATGGAGCATGATGAGGGGATGAATTTCCATACCTCGCATGACGGAATTGGCCGTCGGAATCGCCTGAAAATGCAAGAACACCGTTGGAAAACCTAACCCTTTTCTCAACTTCGATCGAGCTCACCGACAACAAATCGAATTAGGTTTTGGGTGGGTTTTGTAGAGGAGGACGAGAGGAACATTTTTCGAGAAGGTGGCTCTGCCAACCGCTGCATGGCAACATCGATTAGTGGAATGGAAGTTAAACAATCACTGCTGCTACAGTGACTGCTGCGAATGGTAGGAGGAGGAGAGGAAGAAGTCGCGGGGGAGATGGAGAATATAAAGAGAATTGATCCGGTTACTGTAGCAACGGCACTGTAGCGATACTGTTTGCTAAAGTAACAAATTTCAAAAATCCCTTTTTGCCCTTCTCGTTTCTACACCTTTACGCGGTCATTACAACTCGGAATTGAGCATGCCGCCTATCTACAAATTCGTATGGACGAGCTCCACATCTAATCGATATTATTACATTCCAATTCCTTCCCGATACCTCCCAAGGAAAATTCCGAATTGTATCTCAAATTGACGGGTTAGTGTGAGCTTATCCATGTGGTTATGCACTCTTCGAAATAGGAATCCATTTTATGAAAGATCCTAGCTTTCGTGCTTTGGTGGGGTCTCCGAGATCCTTTAAATGACCTATGTTGTGTTGAAGGGATATCTATATGATCCGATCGATTGCGTAAAGCCCATGGTAGCAACAGAACCGGGGAAAGTATACAGAAAAGATAGTTATTTTCTATTATATTAGTATTTTCATTAGTATTAGATTAGTATTCGTTAGCGATCTCGACTCAGCGAGTCTTTTCTTCTGTGATGAACTGTTGGCACCAGTCCTACATTTTGTCTCTGTGGACCGAGGAGAAAGGGAGGCTCAGCGGGAAGAGGATTGTAACTTGAGAGAAGCAAGGGGTTCAACCTCTTTCAAATATACAACATGGATTTTGGCAATGCAATGTAGTTGGACTCTCATGTCGATCCGAATGAATTATCCTTTCCACGAAGGTAAATCTTTGCCTGCTAGGCAAGAGAATAGCAAGTTACAAATTCTGTCTAGGTAGGACATGTATTTCTATTACTATGAAAATAGAAACCATTCTGTGGATTGGTATGAATTTATCACAAATGCAACCTTTTCCGTTAGTATAGCTTATTTCGGAATTCTTATATCGTCTTTTTTATATAAGCCTGTTTATTCATCTTTACAAAATTTTAATTTATTTAATTCATTTGTTAGAAGTGTTCCTAATAAAATTAAAATTTTGGGGGGTAAAATAATAAATGTGATATATAATTGGTCATATAATCGTGGTTACATAGATTTTTTTTATGTAATATCCTTTACTAAAGGTACGCCTTAACGACTAATGGTTAACGATGGCTCTGATGGGCGGTTTTGCTAGAATAGGAAATAATGAGATCACGGTTTTAGTAAATGATGCAGAGAAGGGTAGTGACATTGCGTAATTCCTCCTAGACAATAAAATATGTTGACTTGAGGAGGAACATATTTACTAGTTATATCATCGGCAATTGCCTGAATCTCAAGACGTTCTTCGAACCAATCATAGATTTTATTGAGATAGGTAAATGACGGAGAATCCCCCCCGGAGAACCGTATATGAAAATTTCATCTCATACGGCTCAAAACAGAAACACACAAATACTAG